>NC_041720.1:16246893-16546893 GCF_900700375.1 Denticeps clupeoides
ATATGTAGTTTAATTGCAGTAAAAATCTTAAGAACGACACTTTACGTCCCTGGGTGGGCTTGAACCACCAACCTTTCGGTTAACAGCCGAACGCGCTAACCGATTGCGCCACAGAGACCATGTATTTTTGCTATATGAAGCCTTCTGGGCATGCAAAAGCTCAGATAAGAAGCATCATGTCATATATATCATTTCTGTTGGGTGGAAATGACCTTGCATGTGACATATCTAGTTTAACTGCTGTTAAATTAGGAAAAAAATGCACTTTTCTACCCTGGGTGGGCATGAACCACCAACCTTTTTGGTTAACAACCGATAGCGCCACAGAGACCACACATCTTTCCCAAATGAAGCTTTCTGGGGCTGCAAAAGCTCAGACAAGAAGCATCATGTCATGTAACATTTCTTTTGGGTGATAAAGACATAGTATGAGAAATATGTAGTTTAAGTGCAGTAAAAATTGTAAGAACGACACTTTACGTCCCTGGGTGGGCTTGAACCACCAACCTTTCGGTTAACAGCCGAACGCGCTAACCGATTGCTCCACAGAGACCATGCTACGTTTCAATTTGAAGCCTTCTGGGCATGCAAAAGCTCAGATAAGAAGCATCATGTCATGTAACATTTCTATTGGGTGGGAACGACCTTGCATGAGACATATGTAGTTTAACTGACTAAAAAATGGCAACAAAGACACTTTACGTCCCTGGGTGGGCTTGAACCACCATCCTTTCACTTAACAGCTGAACGCGCTAACCTATTACGCCACAGAGACCACACTTCTTTCCTAATGAAGCTTTCTGGGTTTGCAAAAGCTCAGACAAGAAGCATCATGTCATGTAACATTTCTTTTGGGTGATAAAGAAATAGTATGAGAAATATGTAGTTTAATTGCAGTAAAAATTGTAAGAACGACACTTTACGTCCCTGGGTGGGCTTGAACCACCAACCTTTCCGTTAACTGCCGAACGCGCTAACCGATTGCGCCACAGAGACCTTGTATTTTTGCTATATTAAGCCTTCTGGGCATGCAAAAGCTCAGATAAGAAGCATCATGTCATATAACATTTCTGTTGGGTGGGAACGACCTTGCATGAGACATATGTAGTTTAACTGCATAAAAAATGGCAACAAAGACACTTTACGTCCCTGGGTGGGCTTGAACCACCAACCTTTTGGTTAACAGCCGAACGCGCTAACCGATTGTGCCATAGAGACCACGTTTTCTTGCTATATGAAGCCTTCTGGGCATGCAAAAGCTCAGATAAGAAGCATCATGTCATATAACATTTCTGTTGGGTGGGAACGACCTTGCATGAGACATATGTAGTTTAACTGCCAAAAAAATGGCAACAAAGACACTTTACGTCCCTGGGTGGGCTTGAACCACCAACCTTTCGGTTAACAGCCGAATGTGCTAACCGATTGCGTCACAGAGACCATGTTTTTTTTGCTTTATGAAGCCTTCTGGGCATGCAAAAGCTCAGATAAGAAGCGTCATGTCATATAACATTTCTTTTGGGTGGGAACGACCTTGCATGAGACATATGTAGTTTAACTGCTGTTAAATTAGGAAAAATGCACTTTTCTACCCTGGGTGGGCATGAACCACCAACCTTTTTGGCTAACAACCGATAGCGCCACAGAGACCACAATTCTTTCCTAAATGAAGCTTTCTGGCGCTGCTAAAGCTCAGACAAGAAGCATCATGTCATGTAACATTTCTTTTGGGTCATAAAGAAATAGTATGAGAAAGATGTAGTAGTTTAATTGGAGTAAAAATCGTAAGAAGGACACTTTACGTCCCTGGGTGGGCTTGAACCACCAACCTTTCGGTTAACAACCGAACGCGCTAACCTATTGCGCCACAGAGACCATGCTACTTTTCTATTTGAAGCCTTCTGGGCATGCAAAAGCTCAGATAAGAAGCATCATGTCAAATAACATTTCTGTTGGGTGGAAATGACCTTGCATGTGACATATGTAGTTTAACTGCTGTTAAATTAGGAAAAAATGCACTTTTCTACCCTGGGTGGGCATGAACCACCAACCTTTTTGGTTAACAACCGATAGCGCCACAGAGATCACAAATCTTTTCTTAAATGAAGCTTTCTGGCGCTGCTAAAGCTCAGACAAGAAGCATCATGTCATGTAACATTTCTTTTGGGTGATAAAGAAATAGTATGAGAAATATGCAGATTAATTACAGTAAAAATTGTAAGAACGACACTTTACGTCCATTGGTGGGCTTGAACCACCAGCCTTTCGGTTAATAGCCGAACGCGCTATCCGATTGCTCCACAGAGACCATGCTTTTTAGCCATATGAAGCCTTCTGGGCATGCAAAAGCTCAGATAAGAAGCGTCATGTCATATAACATTTCTTTTGGTTGGTAACGATATTGCATGTGACATATGTAGTTTAACTGCTGTTAAATTAGGAAAAAATGCACTTTTCTACCCTGGGTGGTCTTGAACCACCAAACCTTTGGTTAACAGCCGATAGCGCCACAGAGACCACACTTCTTTCTTATATGAAGCTTTCTGGGCATGCAAAAGCTTAGCTAAGAAGCATCATGTCATGTAAATTTTCTGTTGGGTGGGCAAGACCTTGCATGAGACATATGCAGTTTAATGGCATTAAAAATGGCAACTGAGACACTTGACGTCCCTGGGTTGGCTTGAACCACCAACTTTCCTGATAACAGCCGAACGCGCTAACCGATAGCGCCACAAAGACCGTGTTTGTTTTCTTATTTGAAGCCTTCTTGGCATGCAAAAGCTCAGATAAGAAGCATCATGTCATTAAAAATGGCAACAAAAACACTTTACGTCCTCTAATTCACTAATTGTGAACAAAATAGAAAAAAAAGAAACATGCATACGCACATGTTCTAAAAGGCTCCTTGTAAAAAAAAAATTATTGTAACAATTTTGATGAAACTAAGATGAAAACAAAACAAAAAGAAAAGTAAACAAACTAGACAGAAACAGTAAAATAAACACAAAAATATATGTAAACACACAGTGTGGGCAGTGGTGGCCTAGTGGTTAAGGAAGAGGCCATGTAGGTTGTCGGTTGGAATCCTGATCTGCAAAGGTGCCACTGAGCAAAGCACTTTCTCCACACACTGCTCCCTGGCTGTGTTGCAGTGTATCACTTTCACTTCACTTTACATTTAAGGCATTTGGCAGACGTCCTTATCCAGAGCGACTTACAACGTGCCTTCAAGTTATCATCGATGAAGTGATCAATTCTGGTTCACTAGGACCCCCAACTAGGAATACAATCTTTTTATTCACTCTGTTGTAGGTTATGTACACAAGTTCGACAATAAGAAAGTTACAAGTTAATCTAAATATTCTTTAAAGAGGAAGGAGCTGTCGTTTCTTTCAAATAGAAAGGCAATAATAATTGCCATCTGATTGTGAATGATCAAGATAATGAAACCATAACCATAGAATACAACAAAAAAAATAAAAGATATCAAAAACAAAACACCAGTGCCGAAGACAGGCAGAAAGATTATGCGGTGGGGGCAAGGCTTGAATGGCTTGTACAACACTCTCCATTATGGTACACCACACTCAGTGGCAGGGTCTACAGCATGTGTTCACTGGAGGAAGTGGCTGTGCATACCACCAGCAAGCAAGCTTGGTTTGCCTACAAAAGAAACTGCAGGGGGGGCTTCCTACCTTCTACATGCTGGTGGATGAACCCAGTCACAAATGATGGGATCCTGGCCATAACACAGGGCTAACTAAAACCAGACACATGCAGCAAAACATATAATGACATGTACTAAACAAAAAAAATCTTTACATTAAGGCTGGACCATCTCTACATGAAGGCTGGACAAGATTTCCTACCTCCTAAACGCTGACTACTGAGAACCTGATCCAATTTTAATGGGATTTTAGCTGTACAAGAGCCAAAACCAAAGTACACATTCAGACAGATGCAACCCTCTTAAATTATACCCGTAAAAGAAACACACATCAGAGTGCCTAAACAGCAGCAATTCAGTGAATTGTTATTTTTTATTCAAAAAAATATCTGATTACATCAGCACTTTGCACATTGCCAATTGCAAAATGTAATATCAAATTACATCCTAAGATCCTAAGGTGCCACTAAACAAGGCACCGTCCTCACACCCCCAGGCACCCATCATGGCTACCTGCTGCTAACTAAGGGCGATGGTTAAAAGCAGAGAAGCAATTTCCTTCAGGATTAATAAAGTAAAAAATAAACATGAATACAATAATTTTATTTCACTCTGTTGTAGTTGAGTGTCTTCCTTGTTCCTTCTGCAGTGGACGGACAAGGCGAGCAGTACTGAAGGGTCTGAGAGTCCGAGTTGCAGAGCGAGGTATAATAAGGGCTCTGAGGTTGGATGCGGAAAGCCACCAGAGAAGGACACTGCACACCCCTCACACACACTCTTCACCCTCCTGCCACCCACCCTCACTATGTACTGTCTAACACGCAAATACCTGAGATGACAATAAAGTCAACTTCAATACTTCTATTGATTCAGCAAAAAATGTAACAAGATTCACAAATATATTTTATGACTTACAAATAAATGTAACACCATTCACAAAAACATTTTTCGACTTAAAAACAAATTAACGTGATGCCCAAATTTCAGAGCAGTTATATTACTTCACAAACCGATAAACCATTTATTTGTGGATTTTTGAAACTTCCCAAACGCCACTTGTTTCACAAATCGTAGCCAATCAAATGTCTCCAAAGTTTACAGCCAATGTTCAGCTGATCATCAGCTGATGTTCGAGAGTATGGTTTAATGGTGACAACGTTTTGCGCAAAGTCATGAATATAACGCAAATCCTTCAGTGTTTTGTTGTGGTGGTAACTGTGTTTTTGCTAAATTGAATTGAAAGTTTCCTTGCTTGCTCATGTCAAGTGGCGTCTGTTGGTCACATGTCAACACAGACAGCCTGGTGTCTGGACAAATCCAGGACAGGTTCACTGCAAAATCCTTACAACCCAATGAAGTTGTCCACTATGATTGTCCATCACCAGACCATTTTATATTGCGTGTATTCGCATCTGTATGTGCGGGTGACGCAGCATGATAAGAACTGCTGAGGAATGACTGGAGTGGCTCAGTTTTGGTACATGTGAAATATAACTTCAATTATTCATTATCGTCAAAGTACAGAAAACTCAAATGAACTAAATAGTCTTTTTCATGTTGGTGATTAAATCAGGGCCGACTCTTGCTCCTCAAATGGTTTCACTAGATCTGAAGCTGCTGTGTCTTCATCCACCATCATCCACCATCAGTTTAACCTATTAACTTCATAGCATCCAGTAGCTGTGTTGCCTGTATAAAAACATCCTGATGACTATATACAGATTTGTCTTCTTCACCATATGAGGAGCAAGAGTCGGCCCTGATTTTACTCACCAACATGAAAAAGACTATTTAGTTGATTTGAGATTTCTGTACTTTGACAATAATGTATAATTAAAGTTATATTTCACATGTACAAAAACTGAGCCACTCCAGTCATTCATGTCTGGTTTGTGTAGTTGTGTAGCCCTCATTATCACATTTGCTCATTCCAGTCATTCCTGCGTGGAACACAAACATTTAACCTTCAAGCAAAAAAAAAAAAAAAGTGCAACAACATTCCATCAACATTAATGGAACACAAAGTAAAACTAACTGGTCTGATGACAGTCAAATGGCTAAGTGGTCTCACAACAAAGACACCTCTCTGGTTCCCTCGCAGTGGGGATGTGCAGGTCATTTGCACAATGGCTGAATATTGTTTGGATTGGCTCCAGCTTTTGGTGTGAAAGTGCGTATTGGGTTACGAATTGTGTTTATGAGTTACAAGTCAGGTTGGGAACCCTATTATTAGGGAGTATAGTAGCAGGGTGGGAAATCCCAGCTAGGTCAGGCCACTGGACTGTTGTCATGCAACTGTTTGGGTTCTACATAGATAAAACACCCTCTTTCTGAATGTGCCAGCATTCGTCAAGAAGGTCACCAGCATTTGCACCTTGTGCAGGACGTTCGCTCACTACTTCAACAAATTTTTTAAATAAATTTGTGTTTCCTAAAATGTAATCATCTTCAAACATCTTTCTTTACCTGACCGTATTCTGTATGCTTCTCCTTGTTAGGATGATCTACTGGCCATTGCACGTTATCAGAAAATGAGCGTGTGTTTGAGAGTTGCATTGTGTGTAACAACTACTTGCGTTTCCCGCCAGGCTGGGATAAGCTGAACGAGGCGGCGCGTTGCGAAGAGGACGCAGTGGAACTGTTAGTAACTGCAGTTTAGTCTTGCATTGTCAAATCTCACATGCATTGTCTTTTTACTGAATTCAATCACACGTTGAAATTGGCTGAAATAGTGGCATTCCCTCATTCATTTGCATGTGCAGCAGGCAAAAATTATGCTATGATCAAAAAGACTAAAGTTGCACAATGTGATTATTTTTTAAAGCATTTCTATGTGAAATCTAAATATAAAGGTGAGCTGCTTTTTTAATAATAAACATCATGCTTTTGAATGAAACCTTGCTGTGATTTCACAGCTCCACATTCTTTCATGGATACTGTTGTCTTTGGCAGCCCCAGTTTCAGGATTTGCTTCTGCTTCATTGACAAGATATCACATGACAGAACAGTTTGCCGATCCAACAATCCACTGAACAGAATGTCGCTGCAGCTCAAAAATGTGCAATATGGTGGAAAAGGGTTGTTTCTCTTTGTAATTCAGCCCTATCCTTTAAACCCCATCCAAGTACTGACTAAGCATAGATTGTTTACTAATAGTTTGAATGAATACATTATATATACATAATAAAGTATTAAACTATTATAATGATTATATAGTTAGTATAGTTAAAAGGTTGACCTTTTGAATTCAAAATTTTGTGAGAATATTCCATTTTTGTTCAAATTCTTACCCCCGTCCTGCCACAGTTCAGTGTCAGCATCGTCACTGCCGTGGGCATCGGACTGATTATTGCTGGTCGGGTGACGGCCAACATCACTGTACCGGAGTGCCCCCATAGTCAGATAATCACACTGTTGTCACATTAAAGTACATAACTAGCACCTTCTAGATATTCCTGCAGCTCCTTAAGTGTTGTTGTAGGTGTCCTGGCCTCCCTGACCTAATCTATATAGTTCTACACTCTTTGATTATATTTACATATTTTATGGTATTTATCAGACACCCTTATTCAGAGTGACTTACAATCAGTATTTATAGGGACACAGCCCCCCTGGAGCAACTCAGCACAACGATAATGGTTCATAGGCGAGTGTCTTACCCACTAGGCTACCACCCCTTTTATGACTGCCTATACCAGTGGTTCCCAAGTTTTTTTTTACCTGAAGCCCCCATGCCTGTGTCCAAGACGAGCCAGGAAACCCCAAGCTTATTTCTTTACAAAGAAATAAGCAGCAGTTGTAGGTTTTTGTTCCTATTCTCCTTGTTTTTAACTGCAGGCTTTGTAGAGTTTATATTAGAGCTGTCCCTAAAAATTTAGGCCTGGCTCAAGTCAGACAGGACTCAGCCCGACCCAACTCGACTCAAATGTTTAAATAAATGACAGTCAGACCGTCTTTTTTTCTGCACAACCATACAGCCTGTGAGCTTTTGCAATGTTCAGCTTGTAAGAGCCTGGGTTTCTTTGTGCACGCTACAAGCACTAGATCAAGAAGTAAATTAAATGTGCTGGTTTAAAATTTAATCGTCATCTGCCTCTGTTTCATATTCTCAGCATCTCTCTTGAGATAACGCATCACCTGACGACGGTGGCCGAGAATTGCAAATCAAATAAACTTTTCATTTAAAGAAAAATATGTTTAATAAAACAAATGTACAACATGCGAAACACTTTTACCTATCACTGAAACAAATTTATATTTTCACACGGAAAAGATAGGTACTATAGACCAACCGGAGCCTGACTAAAAAAAGAACCCGACCAAGGCCTAGATTTACAGCTCTAGTCTATATAGCATACAGGATTATACCGAGTTTTGACGGGCATTTTGGGCTCGTTATTGTGGTTTATATGTTTACAAGTTTAATTTTGGTAACCTCGGCACAGATAGAATTCTGGCACAGAGCCAGGTTGGGAGCCACTGGTCTATACTGTGTTCTACTGTGTATATCCAATCCTTAATTAGTTTATTGGGGTCTCTAATTGATATCAGGTGTAAACCCTGATAAAAATGTAACCCAAGCAATTAAATAATTTCAGGGTGTTCAAACTTATGCAACCAGCTTATGCTTTTTTTTTCAATTGAATTTTACAGGTTATTTTGTACAGGTAAATGTACAGGAATTATTAAGTCCACTTTGTTACACAGTCGCCCTGTCAAACACAGACAGTGTTAAATTCACCTTAGTTAGGCTGTCCTAGTTAGGCCACTGTAGCACCAATATACCGCTATAACCACGTATTTCAGGATCAGTCTGCCGTTGCCTCTGTTTGTTCTCTCCAAGACACTGAATCAAACGTGCAGACCACCTCCAGAGTCCAGTAAAGTGACCACTAGAGGAATCCTGGTCCCTAGCAATGTACGAGACGACTTAGCATGAAACGTACCAGAGGGTCACCACAGTCACCACCACCGTAACAACTAAAGCTTCAGGGATCTTCAAATGGACAATTGGAATCATAATGGACATGCAATGTACACCATGACACTGGACACTAAAACCTACTCTGCACTGTCTAGTACCTCCAAACATGGACAGATGCTCTATACTACACTTTGCACTTTTCTACCTTTACAACTGTAAGACTTTTCTCTTCTTGGACATCACCAACCCTGCACTGACACCATTTGCAGGCTCACTCTACCCTGCAAGGGCGTCCCTCTCTGTATCACTCCTTCAGAAGCTTTCTTCCTTTCTATTTTCTCTCTCTCCTCTCTCTTTTTGTGTAGTGTTCTTCCTTGTGTGCAGAAGAGTAAAGTGTGGGGGTGTCAACTGTAGGGCCTGTCAACTCTAGGGACCATTGAGACATACTGTATGTGATTATGGGCTGTATCAGAAATAAATGTTGTTGTTGTAGTTATAGGTCACAATGAATGTTCTGTCATCTTTTTATATCACAAATACCTGTAAATCTAGTCATGTATGTTAAAGAGAAAAATAAAAGAAATGTCATTTTGTTATTCTTTGCTAGTTATACCACTCACATTAAACATTATATATCCATTCAATTAGATTGTGCGAGAAACTTGTAGATCATCAGCACAACTTGCTGATGCTTGCTGTGAAATAACGAGTTTGAACACAAAATCCTAAATGAATGAGAAATATTTACAAACCCACATTAGCTGATGCATTACATGAAGGTGAAGAATCAGTGCAACAGTGCAATTGTATTAAGCTTTTGAGTGACAGTTCATTTCTACATGTATGCAGATATTGCATCATTAACATCCATTTCCAGACACCATAGACACGGTATAACATTAACAATATCTGGACAGAATTTCTGGTAATTGTTATGTTTGACTAAAAGAAACAAACGACTAAACCTTTGAATGTAATAAGAAATAAGTAATAAATTAAAAGCGAAATTTAACCTCAACCACATGACTCTCCATTCTTTCTGTAGACAAGAAGGGTACAAAGTCTGTCATTTTATTATCCTGCATTGTTACATTGTTGCGATCGCGTCACCTTTAACAACGAGCGCGCCCTTTAAGAAAACGCGCATGCGCACTTCGTCAGAAAAGTTAACTCCTGAAGTTCGCGGCCAGAGAATTTCAGCATAAAGGGAAAAGTTAGAAACCGAGACAATTCCCAAAGATGGCTTTCCGGAGAAGAATCAAAAGTTATCCCTTTTTCAGTCAGGAGTTTCTCATTCAGAACCACGCCGACATCGTCTTCAGTCTGGTGATTTTCATTTTGATCGGACTGATGTTTGAGGTGAGATGAAGTCCCATTTTCCCCCCACCTCAGCGCTCTTATTTCGTCCAGAACAAACTCTTTCGTGTGCGCAGGTGTACGACGAGGATTTCTACAGAATCCCTCTTTTTTTAAGTTGAAGGTTTGACGTGGCCGCCAGTCCCCGGCGCTGATGGGACTTTTCGCTGAAGTCGCTTCTCTTGACACCCCGAGACACTTCGTACCGCAAAGTATCCAAAAACAGGCCACCGTGTCGCAAATTTCTATCCCGTCGCGAACATTGTCGCTTCCTCTATAGCAGTGGCGTGGCACTTTCTGTGGAGTATAAAAAAAACTCTTTAATAAGTGTGGTAGGTTAATAGCTTTCCTGCTGCTTTTCTCTCCACGTTTTTTCTTCATTCGGGGTGGAATTGGGATGGTTGCTGTTTAAATTAAAAGTGGATAAAACCCCGTCCCGTGGAGGTTTTCTAACGAGTCGCCGTGGTTCTCGGCGTGAATTCCTGGGCTGTTTCGGTCTTCAGCGGACTGCCACGTCTCCTGTGCGTGGAAGAGGGGAGCTGAGGTCGCTCTCGCACCTTCCCGTGGATCAAACACGGAAAAGCTACCAACAATAAAAAGAAAACTGCGATCTACCTGCTTTTTATTCATTGGAGGCAAGGTAGCGAGATGGACATGCAGACATTTTGTCGACCTGGGGCTGAGATACCGGAGACAGTTTCGGGCTATTTTCTAACCCTCAGCTCTCGGTCGTGATTTCTGTTCTGAGGGGATTTTCCCCGCTCGGGATACTGCTGCTGCTTTGGGGAAGTGGGGTGAAGTTCTCGAGTAAACACCTGCGTGATTCTTTTTTTTTTTTAGCAAATTAAAAAGGGTTAAAAAAAAATATATATGTATTTAATTTTTCAAAGAGTGTAAACGGGGTACTTGGGACTTACAGGACCTAAAAATAGACTTGAATGCATTTTTTAATCCATTTTATTCTTCCCCAGGCCACAGCAAAAACAGCCATCCTGTTCATTCAGCCCCAGTACAACATCAGCACTTTGTCCCCAGGTTGGTGGCCATGTCCTCTTCTTCTAACCATCACAGTACAGAAGTGGTGTCTTCTATACCTTCATCCAGCAAATTGAATGTATCTCGATACTGTTCTGCAATTTACACTAAAATGCCTTATTTCTCAAACTGTGGTGCTCGGGCCCCCTCTAGTGGTGCACCAGGAAACTCTGATTACGGTTCATATTCACAGCTGCTGTGTGCTTAAATGCAGTGTAGTTGTTATTATGAGGGAGCCACCAATCTGATGTATTTGATATCTGACAAATTCTGATTCCGATTACTAGATTGTGAGTATGCTGATCTATGGAACTGTGGGTTGTTTGGTTTTTATACAAATCCTTCACTTGCAAAACAAAACAAAAAGTGTACATATACATGAGAAATTGTTGTATTGTCTTACAAGCAAAGACAACAGTGTTTAAGTCTGATATGTCCTTAGACATAAGACAAAGCTCAGCCTCCTCCCCACAGTGAGAGAGTTTATTCATTAAGTTAGTCACCTTCCATCGGTACCAGTATCCAAACACCTATAATATGTTCCAGTATCGGAATGGCGAAAGCTTCCCAAATCCCTGTAGCACGGTGCATTTGACTGCAATATTGACATTTTAGGGATTTAAAAAGTACTTCCTGTGTAAAATACTTGACTAGGCATACTTGGAGATTTTCATAGGTGGTGCTCATTGAGAAAAGTAGCACTAATATGTCAGATATGCATGTAATAAATGTAGTGTTAAAATTGTATCATTCATGTAACTTGATAGAACAAGAATTCACATTCAGGTATTAAACATAATTTTAAATGTATTTAATTTAACGGAATTATATCACCTGAAAAATAACATGATGTTGTGTGATCAGATAACGTGTGCGCTTTCTATGGGACTCAATACACCTAGAATGCTAATTTGATAGTACATGTTGGCATATAAAATGTATTTTGGGAAGGACTGTTATATTTAGGGCTAGTCTCTAAGGATCTTGTAGTTTGAGGAATGCACATGCACACACACTCAAACATGTATTTCTTATGGTCTGTGTTTTTGCAGAGGGTGAGGTGTCCCTGTATCACTTTGGATGGAAGGACTGTGCCACTATCATCTTCTATCTCTTCATCACGATCATTCTCCACGCCGTGGTCCAGGAGTATGTGCTTGATGTGAGTGTGTTGTAAGCTGTGATCTGCATTGTAGTTCCTCTGGAAACAGGAAGTCCTGAATCATTTGGATTAGTCACTGAGGTTGAAAGCCAATGCTTTCTTTGCATGATTGCAGAGTGAAATAGGAGCAACTGAACATACCACAAATGTCAGTCTTCTCATGAACTTCCCTGTTTAGCGAATGCTGCTTTAAATAAACCCACTTGGCCATGTTACAACTGAATTTATAATTCTTTGAATTTGTAAAGTCCTGACTGTTCTGTAGTCTACTAACTATTCTAGATGTTCCAGTTACTAAAGAATTCCAGTAATTTGGACTTGTAACCATTAAAATGTTTAGGTGTTGCTAGATTGCATTGGCATAGTCTCTCATCAGGTCCTGAGATGGGTGTTTGAACATCCTCTGCTTGTTCTGCCCTCAGAAGGTGAATCGGAGGCTGCATCTCTCAAAGAGCAAGAACACGAAGTTCAACGAGTCTGGGCAGCTGTGTGTCTTCTACCTCGTGTCTAGCGTCTGGAGTCTCTATGTCCTGAGCACGGTAAAGGGGTCTCTGTGTGCATACCCGAACCCGCGTTGTGACATGTCAGTCATCCTTGTTGGATATGTTGTGCTGTAAATCTGTTTGTGCTTCCTTTTGTAAAGGAAGGATACCTGTTGCATCCCAGTAGTCTCTGGGAAAACTACCCTCATGTCCACCTGAGGTAACGCATGAGAGCTGCATTTTATGCTTCCTATCCCCTCTGTTGCTTTCATACATCTGGAATATTTACAACATTGGGCATGGTTTATTTCATTCTTTTCTATTCCTTTAGGTTTCAGGTGAAATTCTTCTACCTCACCCAGTTAGCATACTGGCTTCATGCCATACCTGAGCTCTACTTCCAGAAAGTACGCAAGGTGAGAACAGACGTGCAGCATTAATGTGTCACAGAAAAAGTACATTAGACAAGACTGATCACTGCTCCTTTTCATTTCAAACCTTATAAACATTAAACATCACAAAGCAATAAAAAGCATGGAGAGGTGTGCAGAGTTGAAAACTTGGCTTCATTAGCTTGCACTCAATTTCACAGCGCTTTCAGGTCTCAAGAATTAATTGTGATATAATGTATGCAGATCGAGTATGTCTAATATATAACTTTAACTATACTGTGTCAAAAATGAAATAATGCCATGACATTCTCTTCTTGTGCAGGAGGAGATCCCTCGTCAGCTGCAGTATATAACCCTGTACTTGTTGCATATTGTGGCTGCTTATTTGCTCAAGTAAGTGAAAAAAGAACATTGACAAAGTTTGCAAAATCTTCAAATATAAATGATCTAGGCATTAAAGGCTAATAAGAAATTAAGCTACAGTATAAACTGAGCAGAACTAGAAATTCCCCTTTGAGCTTTTAAAATCCATATCTGAACACTTGCGTTTTTCTATTCGTTCCTATCGCACGATAATAAAAAATAAATTTTGTGGGTTGTGTGCTTATCCCGCCACAAAAAAAAACATACTTCATATGTTGCTGAACCCAGACTAACTATTAATCCTAATCCTTCACATTTAATCCGCAAGTCCCAAAAGCTTCTATGTGCAACTTGTGTAATTGCACCAATTACACCAATGTGTGTTTCCAACAATGTGTTGAAGATTTAGTTTTGCGCTTCTCTGACATTTCTGACTCCATCCGTTCTGCACTTTGCAGCTTGACTCGAGTGGGGCTGGTGTTGTTGTTCCTGCAGTACTTGTCAGAGCTGGGCTTCCACATCTCCAGACTTTTCTACTTTACTGACGAGAACCACCACAAGATGTAAGATTGGGTCCTTTGGCTCGCCAGAACAGTTCCTTCCACCGGATGTGGTCTTGAGGGCTGTGGCTGATTGTTGATGATAATTTGCATGCCTTGCAGGTTTGACCTGTGGGCCGTTGGGTTTGTTTTCACTCGGATGATCACGCTGACTCTCATGTTCCTGGTTGTGGGTTTTGGACTGGGTCGTGCTGAGAACCAGACCCTGGACTGGGAGGCAGGGAACTTCAACACAGTTTTCATCAGGTGGGGACTTCAGAAGATTTCAAACTGGGAAATGTATTTACTTACTTATTTACTTAAACAGGCGATCTTTTATGACCTTAACCTCCTTACTCCAATTTCTCCTGTTCAGGATGACTGTGCTCTTCCTGGTGTGTTTCACCCAGTCCTGGCTGTTGTGGAAGTTCATCCGCTTCCAGCTCCGCCGGTGGAGAGAGTTTAGGTTGGAACAGGCAGCTCGCAAACGAGCTGCGGCCAAGCAAACCCCCCGAGCGCTAAAGAGGGATTCTGGTTAGTTTCCCTGTAAAATATGAACCATTCTTTAAGTTACACAATATTAATACAATAGGAATATAACAAACATAAATTTGGTGGCTATTGTGCTTCATAGTCCAACCTACACATAAACTGGGAAATCAGTTGAAAATAAATTACTCTCTTTCTAATTCTAACATACAATTCATAGGTCATAGCTCTTGTTTCTCATTTTTCTCTAATAGTTGGGCACCACGAGAATGGGCTAATCAAGGCTGAAAACGGTACCTCTCCTCGCCTGAAGAAAATCAAAGCCCCGTAAAGATCTACCATCTCCATCGTGGAGATCGGCCCGGCCACAGCCTACCAGACCGGAAGAGGAAGCTTTCTACTTTTCGTCCTCTAGCTGCTTTTGGAAGTGGGCGTCCAGAGGCACAAAACCAGGAACCATCAAAAGAGACGTGCAAAGGACCTTTCGGATTTGGCATTTATATTTTATAAATATATTCATGGCCCTCGTCAGACAATCACACACCGTTCCTCTCATTCTTGTCAGTATTTCTTTGGAACAAAACCATGTTGCCAGCATTCTCAAAGGCTGGCTTTTTATATATATATATATATATACATGTATACAACTATATATTTTATTTTATTTTATTTTTGTTGCTTTTGCTTCCAGGAGTGGCTTTTTGTGACTTGTAATATGTCTGAATCTTCAGAGTTGGCTTCTGCCTTGCATGTTCATCCTGTCCCTGGGAGATGGTGCTATGGGCCACCACAAGAGCCACACGGTGGCCTCTGAAGGACTTACAGTGTGTAAGTTCTCTCCCCGCTGTTGCCTGGCTAGAAGACGGCCTTGAGTACGAATGCCCGGTTTGGTTCTGAGGATGGGCTTCCAGCCTGTAAAGATGAATTAACTTTCAGTGGCCTTTACACATCAAATAAAGTGGATAGTGAGAACATCACCTAGTTTGTTTGATCACCCGGACTGATCTTGGGCGCTTCCATCTTTTGTTTAGTTTTTTTTCTCCCTCCCCTTTTCAACTGTGTAACATTTATTACAGAGCTTTATACATACTTCTTTGCATTTTTGAAGGTATGCAAACTTGATACATGTTGAATGATCTCGTGTAGTTATTTACATCAGATTGTGTTATTGTACACTTGTCGTAATCAGATTTTCTATACAGTGTCATAAATGTCATAACTAAATGTCACATGTAATAGTATGTCTGATGCCAAATTCAATGTAGCCATTTTTTTGTTCTTTTAAAACTATGCAGTAATCTGATTGTCTTCATTTATGTAGTTGTTTGTGGGGGGGGGGGGGGGTGTACAGTGTAATAATAATTACAAAATCAGTACCAAGAACAACAGACACATCTTCGCATAAGACATTTATTGAATTTCTGAACAACTTTTTGCCTTCTGTTTACTGAGCTTCTTCGGCCTCATGATACTTCTCCATTGGGTCACTTGTATCAACCTTCAGCTTCTGCCTGATTGAGTTCAGGGTTGCCTGTGGGACCTTGTCACCCTCTGTCTCCAGGTATTTCAGGACGTAGTGGTCCGCGTCAGTCAGCACGAAGCGGTGCCTGAAAACTGGAGTAACGTGAAGTTAAGAAACTGAAGTTGACCTGAGGAGCAGTTCAACTTCAAAATTGCATGCATGGTCATCCTGGAAAGAGGAACCTTTCAAACTAATTATGCAACAGTGTCGAGGCCTGGTGCACTTCTAGTGAGTTCAAGTGAGGAACTATATACTGTACTGGCGTTATAAGATTTCTCTAAATACATCTGAACTAGTATTAGTTTAATTTTTGGGTCTAAACGGCAAAAATACAATACTAGTAGATGAACCAAATGCAATATTTTAATTAGTCTTGTGAAAAGGGGTGGTTGTTGATAGGGCTGCACGATATATATATATAAAAAAAAAACGTTATCGTGATATTATCGCAAAGAGTTGCTATAAATGAAATTTATGTTGCGTCCAAAATCTCATACTATATACTAGTAAGATCAGGAGGGCAAAAAGTTACACAACGCAGAAGAAGAACCGCTACACTATGATGACTTTCACCTTGATATTTTAGCGCGGATGTATACCTAGCCGAATTGCACTGTAGGGGGCGAGAACGAGTCTTCAAACTGTGAAATTACCACATCAAACGTGACGTGGTAACATGGATGCAGCTATTTAACTGAATAAACAGTTGGTAAACACAAGTACATCTTATTGAACATAATTTATTTTCATCACCAATTATCATAGTAGAACAGCTTTCTCAAGCAGTTTGTGATGCATTTTGGAAACAGGAGATGAGCCCCTGGTCTAATGCGCCACCTGGCCTGAGAAACCCGGTCTCAAAGACTTACTTTTAGTCATTATTTGGGTAGCACACATATTCTGAATGCCTTCGGCAGAATTCAAATGAGCCATTTTAATCTAGATTAATCTAGATTAATTCCAAGATTACAGTGAGATTAATCTAGATTAAGAAAATTAATATAAACAGGCAAGGCAAGGAAATATTTAGTTTAAATATTTAAATATTTTTGTTTTAAGACACTCTTGATGAGTGTATGGCTACATGTAAATAATAAGTAATCTTTGAAAGCAATTCATATTGTGTTGGCAGGTCTATGGTCTATAGTAAATCAGAATATCTGCTGAGGGGTTTAAGTCATTCATAATGTTTTGAAGTCTAAATATTTGCAACTTCCTTGACATATTGTTTCTTTGTAGCCTGAATTAGATTTAATTAGATGAATATACAGTGGAGGAAATAATTATTTGACCCCTCACTGATTTTGTAAGTTTGTCCAATGATGAAATAATTAAAAGTCTCAGAACAGTATCATTTTAATGGTAGGTTTATTTTAACAGTGACAGATGGCACATCAAAAGGAAAATGGAAAAAATAACTTTAAATAAAAGATACAAACTGATTTGCATTTCATTGAGTGAAATGAGTATTTGAACCCCTACCAACCATTAAGAGTTCTGGCTCCCACAGAGTGGTTAGACACGCCTACTCAATTAGTCACCCTCATTAATGAGACCTGTCTTAACTAGTCACCTGTATAAAAGACACCTGTCCACAGAATCAATCAATCAATCAGGCAGACACCAAACTCTCCAACATGGGAAAGACCAAAGAGCTGTCCAAGGATGTCAGAGACAAAATTGTAGACCTGCACAAGGCTGGAATGGGATACCAAACCATTAGCAATAAACTGGGAGAGAAGGTGACAACTGTTGCTGCAATTGTTCGAAAATGGAAGGAGCACAAAATGACCATCAATTGACCTCGGTCTGGGGCAAGATCTCACCTCGTGGGGTCTCAATGATTCTGATAAAGGTGAGAAATCATCCTAGAACTACATGGGAGGAGTTACTTAATGACCTCAAAGTAGCTGGGACCACAGTCACCAAGAAAACCATTGGAAACACATTACACCGCAATGGATTAAAATCCTGCAGTGCTCGTAAGGTCCCCCTGCTCAAGAAGGCACATGTGCAGGCCTGTCTGAAGTTTGTCAATGAACACCTGAATGATTCAGAGAGTGACTGGGAGAAGGTGCTGTGGTCAGATGAGACCAAAATTGAGGTCTTTGGTATTAACTCAGCTCGCAGTGTTTGGAGGAAGAAAAATGCTGCCTATGACCCCCAAAACACCATCCCCACTGTCAAGCATGGAGGTGGAAACATTTTGCTTTGGGGGTGTTTTTCTGCTAAGGGCACAGGACAACTTCACCGCATCAACGGGAAAATGGAAGGAGCCATGTATCGTAAAATCCTGATCGACAACCTCCTTCCCTCTGCCAGGAAATTGAAAATGGGTCGTGGATGGCTGTTCCAGCTCGACAATGACCCAAAACATACAGCAAAGGCAACAAAGGAGTTGCTCAAGAAGAAGCACATTAAGGTCATGGAGTGGCCTAGTCAGTCTCCTGACCTTAATCCAATAGAAATCCTATGGAGGGAGCTGAAGCTCAAAGCACAGAGACAACCTCAAAACCTTAGTGATTTAGAGATGATCTGCAAAGAGGAGTGGACCAAAATTCCTCCTAAAATGTGTGCAAACTTGCTCATCAACTACAAGAAACGTTTGACCTGTGCTTGCAAACAAGGGTTTTGCTACTAAGTATTAAGTCTTTTTTTTTTTTTTCTTCAAATACTTATTTCACTCAATGAAATGCAAATCAGTCTCTGTCTTTTTTTCAATTTTCCTTTTGCTGTGCTATCTGTCACTTAATATAAACCTACCGTTAAAATGATACTGTTCTGAGACTTTTTCTTTGCCATTGGACAAACTTACAAAATCAGCGAGGGGTCAAATAATTATTTCCTATATTTAAATATTAACTATTTTAGTATGATTTTATATATATGTAATAATGATTTTTCTAATAGCTAATAATAATTTTAAAAGCATTTCTTTAGGGAAATGTTATCGCAAGAAATATCGTTATTGCAATATTCAACAACAATATCACATTTTCCCAATATCATGCAGTCCAAATTGTTGATCATCTGATCTAATATCTTAATATACTCTACTACAATATTAAATGCCACACAAAAGGTAGTGGTGACTTAGCAGGTAAGGAAGTGGAATTGTAACCAAATCCACTGAAGTCCCCTTGATTAAGGTACCGTCCCCACACACTGCTCCCTGGATGCCTGTCATGGTTGCTCACTAAGGTGATGGGTTAAATGCAGGGGACATATTCTGTTGTGTGTCACCATGTACTGTGCTGCAGATAATCACAATGATGAAAAAAAATCACTTTCAACTAACCCTCCACCGTGGCTCCGATGGCAAAGTCTGATGGACTGTAGAACTGTGGGTTGTCAGTATTGCTGTCGGGTTTGGGGACACGGGTTTTCTCTAGGAACTTCCCACCAATGATGCCAGAGTTACGCGTGGATGTCTCAAAGATACTGATCATGTCATTTGACAGAAAGTAAGAAAGAATGAACTGACGTCCCTCATCTTGAGGATTCTGAGAGTCCTGTAGAATTCAGTAAGACAGGAATTTGGTCAATTTTGGTCTATGCCATTTAAAATGTGTATGGTACGTTCACAGAGAACATCTCACCAGCTTGGCAGCATAACGGAGCACTTTGTGATCATTCTCCAGGAGCTTCATCAGATTCTTCTTGGGTGGTTCTGGGACCAGAGACAGGCAGTTCTGAAGAGAATCCTCCAGAGATCCAAAGCCATTGTATGGAGGAATTTCCTGTATGTATTGAGCATTTTTAGGCAGACGTTCACTTTGAAGATGGAAAACCAAATGATATTCTGAACACCAAATGTGTCCCTGGTACTAAAGATGACCAATGGTCTTTTCAAGGCACAACTGTGCACCCAGTGTTAGGACTTCAATCAGTGTATGCTATCATTTACAGTGACCTTGTCCCACTCAACATCCCACTCACCCTCTTCATGTCCTCTAGGGCCTTTTCTTCGGGTTGAACCGGCTTAAGGTTGATATCCGGGTGATGATGCTGGTAATAACTGCGGGTGAACGCATCACAGTCATAAAGCTTGAAGCTCCTCCCCAACAGCCTTATGGTCTCGCCCACTTTGAAGTCCTCGGGAGAGTAATACTCTTGCACTTCTTGTGAGGATATCTCCAGCACACAGCTGGGGAAGGATTCTGGGGTTTGCGTCAAGGGGAACAGGGGTTCAATTCAAGAAGCTTTCACACATGTTACATCAAACAAGCAAATAGGTAGAGACAGAAACTAGAATAGACTGCTTGCTAGCTACCTGGACTCATTATTTTTGACAGATTTTAATTATGTTTTTATAAATAGTCTTAAATTAGAGGACTGACAGCTCTCATTCCACCCTGTCAGCCTGTTAATACATCACATGTATAAATTAATGCAGGCCGTGTTGCCAGATATGTGATATATTTCAAACCACAATCAATCAGAAACGTGCCAACACACAGAAACGCACAGAGGGACAGTCCCCCTGGAAGCACTTAGGGTGAAGTGTCCTGCTCAGGGCTACAATGGTAGTAACCACAACCACAAAGTATTTAATTTGATTAATGATTACTTTGATTAACATACTTAAAAAGCAACTGGGCTCCTGGACACTTATTCTTGGCAATCAGTTTTTCCTAAAATATTACATTAAAAACCACCCAAAATTCAGATTCTTCCCTTCTGCCTACATTCCCCTCAGTGCTCTTTCCTTTCTCTATATCTCGTTATATCACCATTACAAATCCGAATATGCGAATAGATTATTATTAACATTTAAGCATTCTAATTGGTGAATGTCCTCACCACAAGATGGTTTGAAGTCCTTGGGCACACTTTGTCGGCGCAGAAGCACTGGGAAGGGGTCTCTACCACAGTTGGGCTGGTAAGACTCACGGATCTCCACAGTGTTGTCCACCAGGTAGTAGTGGATGGTGACTGGGCGGGACTCTCCGTAGAGGGAGTCTGTGTCGTCCCACAGAGCAAAGAAACACAGCACCTGTTGTATAGGTGCACCACATTAGTTATAAGCTTATCCGCCCCATTTAGCACTGTTTTGCAACGGTTTTAAAAGTTGCTCAGCATTCTGCATTCCATTTTGGGTGTACAGGTTTTCTTATTTTTCTCCATCCTCTTATGCATGGATGCAACAACAACAATTCAACAACGATCACTATGCCGTGATCATGAACAGCCTCTAAAATTTGCAATCTGTTGGAAGGCTCTGACATTCTGAACTGTGAGTGCAATGAATCTGGAGGCCACTAGAGGGAGTTGGGGGTTACCTTGCGGTCCAAGGTGAGGAACCGCTTGAGATGGTGAGAGTCGGCGGGGGGGATGTAGGATTGCTGGGGTTGAACACGACGCTGCAGGTATGGGTCAGATGGTACGGACTCTGGCTCGTTCAGAACGATACCCTGACTCTCCATGAACTCCTGAACACACACACACACACACACTACTCTATATGCATTCTTTATAATATAAGGAATCAGTTTAAATAGTTTTTCTCTAAAATAACAGATGTTCATACTAGTTCAGGGAATAGCTGTGCTAACTTTGATAACAGTGGCTATAGAAGTTTTGGTGTGGATGTGGTGGGTTTGGGTGTAGGCAGGCTGTAGAAAGTGTTCTGAATGTGAGTTGGTTCTTGTAAGTGTTGGAGTCTGTCTGGATGAGTGTCTTTGTATATGTGACCTGTGTGTAGGCATCACAGTGTGTGATGTGATAAGTGGTGCCGTAGGCACACAGGTCCGTTCCCAGGTTCAGGTGTTTCCAGTGGTAGTGGTCGCCTCGGTCATTCATGGGCAGTCGCTGCCGCTTGACCAGTTTTCCCTGCGGGATTCCGGAATTTTCCACAGCGGGCTCAATCACACACATGGTGTCGTCCACCAGGTAATAGTAGATGTCCACAGGCCGGATGCGGTACAACTCGTCTGGTGAGTCTTGTACCTCTTGCCGGAGGAAGCCAGAGAAATGAAGCACCTGACGAAAGTGGAGAAATTCATGTGATTTAGCTAATCAAATATCCTCTAAACTTCCTATAGGAACTCAACTAACCAGTTAAGTAGTGGACCCACCATTCAAATATTTTTAAGGCCAAAAGTTATTAACATCTATTACGACTGCAGAGATTGGTAGGTTCCTTTAGCAAACTTAAAAGTAGTTTTTAATTACTGAATAAACTAAACAGGTTGTGTCTCTGTGGACCAGAACAGCTCCATCACAACAAGAGAAAGGCTGATTCATCTGGATGTGAAAAAGTCCACATTCCATAAGTTATGTCAGATGAAAGAGTTCAGAAGATGCTGGGATAACACCATCCATGTTAAGCTGTATTTGCTAGCAATGGTTTGGCAAAAAGGAAAGTAAGTTTGCTGTCTGCCTGTCTGCTCATGTTCACTCAAGAACCCACATCTATTCCCATTGTAATTCGCCCCCAACACCGATTGCTAGTTAGTTGTATCTTATTGACTACATCTTGTGGAGCACAACGAAAAAATATCCTCCAGTGCCTCAAATTGAAAAGCATCATATTTAAAGTTATCATTATATCATCATAAATTAATCATTATATTTAAAGTATGATATATATTTAAATAATAAAATATTAAATTGATCAAAAGAAATCCATTAAAGGCATATACTTTGTGTATTGTAGTTATGTTTTAATACTCATAGACGTTACTATCTAGGAGCTCTGTCCCATAATGCCACTGATGAGTATCTGATGAAAGGTTTCTACATAGTCCAACATTCAATGATTTGAAGAGCCGATAAATTAGTGTATGTATAAATAAATGACTGGTACACGTTTGAGAGTAATTGGTGGGTGTTTTTTTTTATTGACTTATGTAAAAATGTGTCTGCAGTGAGCATCATCATCATCATCATCCCACTCCTGCGTGGACAGTTCACCTTCTTGTCGTTGGAAACGTAAGCAGGGCAGAATAGTGGAGGGTGTGTCCGTGAAGAGTCGGTGTGAGAGACGGCCGCGGTCTGAATGGTGAGCTGCTTTATTTCGTTGTGGGTCAGCTGCTGAGACACCAGAGGAGACTGACCGATGCCAGCCTGGGGACGTTTCGGTACAGCATATCCGTTCTTGTAGGACAAAGTCTGCGCTTTGTGATATGATGTTTTCTATTTCAAAAACATAGGGAAAATATTACTTAATATAATCTAATTTATTATGGAGTAATGAAATCATTCAGCGAAAATAAAACACGAAAAATGGCCTTGAGCTAATAAAAAAAGTAAAAAGTTGAAAGCATTCTGTATTTTGAAAAAAAAAAAAAATCCCATATTTACAATGCCATAAAATGAATAATCAATAACAACAATTGTTAGGTAGCTTACTGTCAAATCACGAAACGTATTTCCGGGCAGGAAAGGGAATCCGTGGCTGGTGTTTGCAGACATTTCTGTTTCTGCAACGTAGGCAGCGTGCTGTTGTCATGGAAACGCAAACAGACTACGTCACGACGGCGGACCTCCGTGCATGACGTGGCAAAAATGTTAAGAGTTGCAATTATACGTTGGACCATGGGGCGGCGCTACAGCCAAAGACTTCAACACGCAGCAGTCGTTTTTTTTTCATGGGCATTTTTATTTCAAGCTCAGGGGCAAGTTTGGACACACAACTAGATTTCATTTCAAAATGGGGAATAGAGGTCTGAATATGAGTGTATTGGGTCATATATATATGATAATAAATATTCCTATGAAAGCATGTTTTAGGGCCTATGTAACAAACCAGTAAAACTGAAATCAGAGCTTAAACAAATAAAAACTTCAGAATATAACATTCCCTTGGACACACGTCTTTGCTCCTATCTAGCGAGGAGAACCAATTATGTTTTGCACAGACCCTCAATTTTGAGAATAGCATGATTTGGATGAGCTAAGCTGTTCTCTCCAGAGTGCGTGAAGCTGAGGGAGATCCTTCAAGAAAACCTTGTAACTGCATCGACCTTTTCAGAAGAGTATAGGAAATTCTTACAGCAGTGGCTAAACATCTTCACCCTTAACAAACCACAATGAAATGATGGTCGCACCATCCAAGCTTGAGTGATATCCTGCAGATCTGATACATGCAATGCAGCTTAGTGGTGCAGTCTTTCAGCAGATGGCCTAGATGACACAGACGTCAGTTCAGATTTGTTTTATCAGGGTGACATAAAGTGAAGTTGCCACTTACACTTTTCATGGTAATCACACATTACACCGGAAATAACAGATAAGAAAAAACAGGTGTAACATACTGTCTGAGTTTGAACAGTGTAAATCCTGTTAAAGTAAAAGTCACATGGTGCAAAAAGACCAACATTGGACAAGAGAGATTACAAAAGACTGTAAATAGAATTTTGTGGGTAATTATGGATGTAATAGCACAGACACATCATGTCTGGTTGACCATGGCTGACACTAAACTCTGTCTGGTCTGGGTGTGAACCACGATTTGACTGCTCTGAGACAGAGTCAACATGACCTTTGGTTTGATTGTTCATGCACTTCAGATCTTCCAAACATATGTACATATGTCCTCATCCACCATTTTTACATATATGGTGTTTGACTAAATTTGGAAGGTAATCCTATTAGCAGGATAAGGCACAGTAATGTGCATAACACAGATATTTATACAGACTATATTAAAAGGTGTAAGTATTCAACCTCTTTGAGGTGTTTTATATATATATACACAAGTTTTCAGCTGACACATCTCAAGTAATGTAAGTCTCCCCTTCTTAGGAAGAAAATATCTTTAATTGTACAAAGAAACACTAGGATTGCATCCCTGAGGTGCCAGACAACTGTTGCCACTGTATAAAAATATTTCATATCCATTCCAAAATATATATATATAAAAACATTTCAAACAATAAAACTATTAAATATTAAAAAATAGATTTTTATAAATGCTGAGATGTATTCTAGACAGTTTCTCTCTTTTCGTTTGGCCGTGTGGTTAAGAACAAGTCTCTAGATCACGTCTTTCGGTTACCGCCCACTTGCGGATCACCCATGGGAAATCCGGTTGAGTGTGTGACACAGGAGAGAGAGAGAGAGAGAGAGAGAGAGAGAGAAGCTTTCACTGTCATTCTGAGCTGCCAAATCAAATGCCTCCACAGGGTTAAGCCACGAGGTGTCCATCCTGTTCCTATTCCAGTCACAGCCATGATGATCGAATAAACTACCACCCACGACAGGAAGTCAGGAGGCCAAGTGCAGAGTAGTGCAGACCACCCCTCGAACCTCGAGTAGCCTTCAGCGCGAGGTGCCAGGTTGGGCCGAAGCTTAGCCATGCTGAGTAACAGCTTATACTCACTGCAAATGGGAAAAAAATGCCCCCTGGTGCCCCGCACCCCACCTCTGCCCCGCCACCGGCACACTAGCTGCTTGCCGCGAGCGGTCAGTAGTAGCGGTTGAGGCTCCGCGTGCCGGGGACGTCGGGCTGGCCGTTCATCCAGATCTCGCGGATGATTCGCTCGCGCTCCTCCAGCCTCTGAGCGCGCTCCAGCTCTTCGGCAGAGGTGAAGACGTTGGTGTTGAGCGTGCGCTCAAAGCGCCTGCGCCGCCGTGCCGACAGGTCCGACCCGGTGTCCCAGTCCGAGTCGTCCGAGTCGCTGGTGTCGCTGTCTGAGTCGGCTGGGCGGCGCTGGTGTTTGGGGGCGGGGCGTCGCTGTCGCTGGCCCTGGCCGCGCGAGGGCTTGCAGTCCATCCGACAGGAGATCTGCACCACCAGGGCGAAGAGTGTGAGGAAGAGGCCCAGACACACGCCGCACATGAAGAACAGAGCAGTGCGCTCCGGGTGTGCTGAGGAGGCAAAGATGCGCACAGACGTGAAATCGAGAAAATATAAAACCGAGAATGTCACGGACGTTGTCAGATAATATCTGTTGTCAGGTGTCAGATATTATCATCTGAGCCTGAACAAGTGACGAATAAAAGGGCAAAGAGAGGGGAAAGAGGGACACTTCAACTTCTACGTTTGAAAAAAATACGCTCAGTGTGGAAAGATCCATCCATCACTGGAACTTTCATAACTGATTTATTGATCTTTATTGAACACATTGGATTAGTGGAGATTTGTTTCCCGTCTACACAGTTTTATCTGTAAGCTCGTTCTTTTAGACCAATAACAAATATACAATGTGCTTTGGGTGGATATTTTATTATACTAAGGTCTTCATTACAATGGGAGATCATTTTGACCCACCTGCAATAAATGTATAGGCTGCCAAGCCATTGCTTATGAGACCCATTTTGGAGTTGAGGGCTGTTGCATTCATCTCCAGGGGCCAGAGTGGCCTCTCCTCCACTCCTTCTGGCTCGCTCCTCTCCTTCTCTGACGCAGAGTCGATTTCCCTCCCTCTCTTCTTCTTCCCTGCAGGACACCAAGAGACACAAGTTAGGCACTGAAAAATGTCAGAGATGGAGGAAGGATTTTGTGTGAGTTAATGTCTCGTAGTGTACATATTTACTCATTATTTACCAGAATCAACTCAGACTCAAGATGACTGCAATTTTGGAAAGGGCCGGACATTTCTGCTCGGTACATAAACAAAATCTCACATTGGCGAATTACAGGCTAGCTGTGACGCCCATGCTATCCAAACATTATATGTTGACTTGAGTAGTTCCACCATAATTTGGGGTTTTCGGTCCCTGCCTGCTTATCTGTATTTCATTTGTGTTTATTCCCAACAAACTCTCATATCGTCTCTGTGTTTACACAGGACTAATTCAACTTTGGACAAATTATAGTGTCATTTATAGTTGCTGAATGTTGCATTTAAAATATACCCATTAGTCATTCTCAAATGAGAGATTGGGGAAATTAGTGGAAATACACATCACAATATACATATGTATCTACACCTCATTCTAGCTTGTTTTCATAGTTCTGGTAAATCCAGGTGAGGTTCTGATGATTTTTTACTGCACATGTTACATTTCATTCATTCATCACATGCTTCATCCAAAGTAACTTACAGTAGTAGTTATAGTGGCGGCTTTTTTTCTAAAATGCATTAAAGAAGGCATCAATACCAAGCCTAATTATTGTTTAATTATCTTATTGTTTGAATTTGTCATAGCCTATCTGAGCAACACTGCTTCCCGTGGCCTGTCATGGCTGCCCACTGCTCACCAAGGGCACATTTCGTTTTGTGCACTGTGTGCTGTTCTGCAGTGTATCACAGTGATAGTCACTTCACTTTCACTATTTTCAATTCCAAATTTGTTTAGATTTTTTTCCACCACTGAGAATGAATCTGTGAATAAAAATTTAAGAACCTTATTCTGATATATTTAAACTGCCAACACTGTTGCTGAACGCTGGTATAGAATAATCCCATTAACCAGTAAAGGATGTGTTTTATAATAAGATAGTGCACAGAAGAGTCCTAAAAGAGTTACAGAATAAAAATGATTTCCTAGGATCAGCCATTAGTGAGCTGTAACAGACAGCAACCTAGAGAGAAGGGGAGAGACTGTAATTGCAGGAAGGGCAAGGTGGGTGGTGGTTGGGCGGTAAATGTTAGCACCTGGAAACACAAAAGCGGGTGAACCAGCAACAAGACGTTGTCCCAAAACCAAATAAAATTAATTTTATCTCATATGGATTAGCTGCTTGAACTTGCTGCCCCACTATCGCAAAGGATGCTTTGTGCGCACACAGCCAACATTAGATACAGCCACTAAACTTTTTTCTCTCTAAATATCTATTACAAAACCGCCCAATCTGGCAACACTTCTCCCTTCATCCTCCATCCGCCTTTGTCTTCGTTTCTCATACTAGAAATATAACCTCTGCAATTCACAAGTTACAAGCAAGAGGAGGCCGTTTGACCCACTGAGCTTGTTTGGAGATTAAAGAATGAACGTGTATTAAAACGTGGCAAAATTTGAAATAATGTTGAAATCATTTTAGTCATCTCCGGACCATGTCTGCTCCCAAACCAAACATGCAGATAGATTGTAGATGCTTTGTAGGTGCTTGTTGATGAAATAGCGAATCTGGTATTCGCAACCGTCTCCAGTCTGGTATTGTGTTGCAGCCACTCACCTGGCACAGTATCAGCTGTCACTGGTGTGCTGCCATCAGGGGGGGCACTGTCACCCACCACGTTTGGGTCATGGGCCGGTGGGGGGGCCGGAGGGTACACAGGGCGATCGGTGATTGAGTCCTGTAGCAGCTTTTTTGGCACTGCAGATGGAGAAAAGATGGAGAGAGACTTGCATGATTCATCCATGATTCACAGTGGCGAGTGACACAGCGATTCCCGAAAACCTAGCTCTTTCTGCCGGTCTTCTCAGTCACTGCTGCTTCCTGTGAGTCATGAAGTCGCAATGGCACAGAAGTCCCAGAATGCTCTACAGGGTCAACAGTCACAACTTCCTCTCTGATACTGGCTGTGCCGGCTGTCGCCATGTTGGCAAGCAGAAAAACTGCCAAAATCAGTGCAGCACTCAACATTCACTAACAGTTGGAAAGTCTGCTCACAGAGACAAAGCAAAAACGGGCCATTTGCTCAAATTTCCCAAAGCCTTTTTAGGCAGCACTCCAAACCCCGAAAACCGGAGAAACTGCCAATACACACAAAAAAAAAATCCATTATGTTCTCTCCCAACAAAACAATGACTGAAGTGCTGATTTATTAAATCGTAATTGCAGTCTAACCAGACTACAGTACATGTAGTAGTAAGAAACCAAACACTAAATCTGTTCGTGAGCATAAGAATCTGTGGAAATTAAATATGAAACGAGTATGATAAATCATTTATATGAATATTAATTAAAATTAGAAATAAAGAAAGGAAGACTCAAGATTTATTGCCAAGTACGTTCTCACATAAATTGTCATTTGCTGGATGGTGTTGAAACAGGTAAATAAATAAAAAAAAAAGATATATTATTTTTAAAGTACAGAAATACACATACGAGGGACCAATGTCCAATTCAACGACAGAAAGAAAATTGGCGTCTTTTACACCCTCATCAGACTGACACACTAATCATGGGGTCTCCTGCTGTCTGCTTTTGCCCCTGCCGGTCAGCCCCCCACAATGCCCCCGGGGTGATTAGAGGCCGCTGATTGGGGCTAAATGGAGGCACATGTGGTGGCCGGTCAGAGCAGCGGGTGGGGGGATGCCATTCCTGCAACGCCCTGCAAGTTTTGCCAGAGCAGCCGCAGGACAAAGGCCTTTAACTGTATGAGCTTAGAGGTAACACAAGTGCAACGCAAGTGGTGGGAGAGAGCAAGTCTGAGGGCCAGCATGTAGCCATCAGATCTTTAATGAGAAAAAGTCACAAAGAGTTTAGCAACTGATTCCTCCAAAAGAAAGAATTTGGAACTTGAAATGAAACTCCACATTGGCAATGTGTATGTGTGTATTTTAACAGGCACACACACACACACACACACAGGAATCTGAGCTCCAGCCTTGTGCTTCACAGGGTCCCGCTGAGCCCCCAAAATTTGAAATAAGTGGCCATTTCCAGTCCTTAGGAGTGTACATTTACATTTACATTTACGGCATTTGGCAGACGCCCTTATCCAGAGCGACTTACAACGTGCTTTCAAGTTATGCAGACAAGTTATGCAGAGTGTATGCAGACAAAGGAGGAGGGATAAATCGGTAGGTATGGGGAGGCCGAGAGGGTGTGTGTCTGTGTGTTTTATAGGCTAGCGATAAAGTGTGTGAAGAACAAAAAGAGGTGGAGTGCTCTGTGTGAGTGTGTGTGTAAACTACATTCACTCATAAAACATCATACTCATGTTAATGGGCATTTAATGCAATGGCCATTTTATAAAAAATATAATTGCCGTTGATTACTACAGGCTAGGGGTAGGGTTTTGAATTAAGCATAGAAAATTCTTGTTGTGTGTGTAAATCTCTGTGTGTGTGTGTGTGTGTGTGTGGGTGAATATGTATGTAGTAATGTTGCTAATGTCAGAGCTTTGGCTGACAGCGTATGGCTTCAATCAGTGCCCAGGTGGGAGGAGCTTCATCAAAAGCCTGCGACTGCACCAAGCCTCAAAAGCACACATCCTACAAATAGAAAAATGGTGTCTAAATGAAAGTCAGGGGGGTGGAGTGTGTGTGGAGTGGGGTTGACCCAAGTTGAAGGCACCAAACTAGGCTTTATTTAGTTACATCTGTATTTCAGCCAAGTGAACGTTTGTGCTGCAACTGCTTCTATTCTGCAGACTGGCTGCAGAATTGCAGAAAGGGCGAGAAAAGCATAAGTATAAGAGCTGGGGGGACGTGGTGTTTTTATTGCCCCCAGTGGTGGAGTCACCTCTGCACGTTCTTGCTGTCGCAGGCATGATTAACACACTCCGTGTGTTACAGAGTGTGTATGAGTGCGATTATGTGTGTACAAGTTTGTGTAGAGGTTTTCCAATAGGGTAACCTGAGTGTCACGCTGGACTTGATTTAAACTGCAGGCTTTACTGTGTTTTTCTTTGATATTTTTATAGAATGGCATGAAGCTATTTTGGGGGGGATTGGGGACCAGTTAAGGGAGAAGAAGAGAGATGGAGAAGTAATGTGAAGATCACACTCGACCAGTGTGTTTTCGTCAGAGCAATGCCTTGCCTTGTGTTTTTAGTGCATTTGTGTAAGCAGTAGCCGAATTAGACATCAATTTTTTCCCATTTTTGACATTAACAGAGTAATGGATACCATACATCCACATGCAGTAATCACTGAGCTGCTACCAGCACTCACATTCAAGTTCTTACTCATGGTTCACATGTAACACAAAACAGATTTGAAACAGAACAATGAAGTGTCCCTGTTACTTTTAAAGAGCAATATGTAGAATGCAGTCACTACTTAAAATGTTTACATTTTTTTCACAATCCTGTATGTAGATCAGTAATAACAGGATGGTAAGAACAGTCCGGCACTACCACCAAAATCTTCTCAGTCCACCCAAGAGTCCAAACAAACGCGTGCTTGTTTCGTAGAATAAATTCCTTCAAGAAGTTCCTGATGTATATCATGTTATTAAATGTGTCTGTGTGTCGTGTCGTGCGTCACCCCCAACTTCCTGGTAAGTCCCAATCCAGTAGTGTGCACTTCATGTACCTGTCTCTCACTTCCGGGTTGTGGATCCCTTATCACGTTCCCTTCCCAGTGCCCTTCAGCACGAATTACAATCCCCACGGTGAAATGAGTGTCAGGTGTGGCCTGTTTTGCCTCATCCGCTCCTCTATTTATGCCTGTGTGATCCGGAGATCTACAGAGCAGTTATCCAACATGAATCAATGTGGCTCTCCATACCGGTTTGTGACATGACATTTGATCGATTGAGTCCAAGACCAATTGAGACCATTACCAATTAATTGACCAATTGAGTCCATGCTGACAATCTACTAGTGAGCACAAGATGATTCAAGTAAAGATTCAATTAGAATTGATTGTATGTGGATGTAAGACTAAACACATCACAGATTAACAAAGAGATGTACGAATGCAACTGACCAAACTGAAATAAACCTTAAACCACCATTCTAGTCAATGCCTAAACAATGACCTGTCTCAACCACTTAAGCATTCACATGACCACAGACACACCCACACAGTGCATGTGGGTTTATCCGGACGGCAGCCACAGTGATGCATTTTTGGCTTAAATACATTTGTGTGTTTAGGTACAGGAACATGTTAGTGAAAGTGATTAGTTGCCACATGTGACACACCACAGAACAGCGCTCAGTGCACACAATGAAATGTGGTCTCTGCATGAGGGAGCAGTGGGCAGCCATGACAGGCGCCCGGGGAGAAGTGTGTGGGGATGGTACTCAAGGGAACCTCAGTGGCACCTTGTCGATTCAGGATTCGACAACCTTCCAATTATGGGTCCATTTCCTTACCCACTAGGAGACCACTGCCTTTATATGAGTAAAGTGAAATAGCAGATAGCCTGTAGCAAACAGAATCACATGAAATTTAATGATGGACATTATTTCTTTATCGGGAGAATGCAGTTCAATGACTGAATGAGTTCATTTTACGAACTCAAAACAGAGCACCACTTCACCCCTACAGCTGGAGGAATTTGTGGGTGTGACAGCCATAGGCAATTAGTGTCCACTAATAATTGTGGCTGTCATTAAATCACACGCACAAAATAAACACAAGCAGTGTTGCCAGATCTTTGCCAGATGCCAAACCAAACATGCAGATGGATTGTCAGCGCTTTTATAAAAACTACAGAATCTACAGACTTGGAAAAATACATACGTAAGAATAAATCCCTGGTATTCAATAATAAAGGACGAGTATGCTTGCCTGCACATGCAAAAGATAAACTAAACATTTGCCAGTTTGTGTAAATACTGCTGCTTTTGTACCATCCTGACAAACCTTTTATTCAGTTTTCAATGTAGGTTATCCTATTTTTAAAAAATGCTTTAAAAATAGCCTAGTGTGATGTACAGTTGTGTGTATGGAGCAACAACTGTGCTATTAATTTTTTTTTTAGAATGACAGGTGCATACAATGCACACAATTCAAGATTTAGGTGTAAGGACTACCTACGCGAAACACGTGTGAGTATTGAGTAGTAGAACAAGAATGCAAAGTATATTACACAGTGTTGAATCGCTTCAGAAGTTTGTAAAAATGCCAAACTGAATAAAGGGCCTTAGGATTGTTCTGAATATAAAATAGCCACACTACCAGAACCTTGTCTCTATAAGGAGTGGGTTTATTTAAAGTAATTGCACACAGGGTCAAGGGTGGGGGCTGCAGACAGACTTCTGTCATCGGCCTGGTCTGTAGTGTGTGGGTGACCTGTTTTACAGAGCGTCTTTGCAGTATCTCTTGACTGTCGCAAACAGTGTACTTGACAAAGAAAGTCGGAAGGAACAAAGGTTGGGCTCAGACCTCATGTTCTTTAATCTTTTTGCGCTTGTTAATAAATCCAACACACAGATGAGGAGTTTGTGTCTGTTTGTGTGATATGTATGCCAGGCCAAATGCATTACAAGACCAGCCAATTCTCTTCCTTTAAAGAATGCGGCTTCTAAACCAAGTCGGCCACAAAATAAACTCAGGAATGAAGCAGATGAAAAAAAAGAGAGAAGTCAGAATACATCCGGATCCAAAAGGATTTTGGCTAAAGGTTTGGCATTTTGTTTTCTTTCAGGAGGCTTTTAAACATTTATTATAGATCAATAGTTTTGTTAAGCAGGTTCTCTGGGATTCTTTCAGAGATATTACTTTTGAAGGAAAGCTGGGAGAGGTCATTTTCCCAAAAACAAAATCCAATGCTAACCATAAGCCTACACTAGAGACCACTATAACCAATATCAGGTGAACAGAGAAGCATTAACAAGAGTAAAATCAAGGAATATTCAGCAAGCGTTGAACTCCAAAAAGCTTACATACTGAGCAGATATTTCATGGACATACTTGGGACTCTGAAACTGATTTTAAAAGAAAATCGGGTGATCAGGCCTCATAGTCATAACGATGACAAAGCATGGGAAAGATTAATACAATTCCTTCACACAGTCAAAGTCAACTTTATCGTCATCTCTCATATGCAAGTACACAGAGAGATTGGAAATAAGACACAAAACATAACATGACAAAGGACATTGTGCACCTACCCATAATGAAATGCAGGGTGATAGTAGTAGTAGTAGTAGTGATATGACATGATATGATAATAATAACACAGTAGTGTGACTTAGTGAGAGAGTAACGAGCAAGGTGCAATACTTCAATTAAAAGTGCAGAAAGCAGTACTGTTTTTCAGTGTGTAATGTGCAGTTTGCGGATGATTTATGGCATCAGGTGAGTCGAGGTGGATGATCCTGGGGTTACTGTATTGAGGAGCCTGACAGCCTGGGGGTAAAAGCTGTTACTCAACCTGGCAGACCTGGCTCTGATGATGCAAGAGTGTGAAAAGTCCATGTGAGGGGTGAGCACGATACCAGACAGTGATGCAGCTGGTCAGGATGCTCTCGATGGTGCTTCTGTAGAATGTGGTGAGGATCTCGCCAGTTTCAGCCTCCACAGGACATGTAGCCTCTCTTGAGCTTTCTTGATCAGTGAGGTGGTGTTGACTGTCCACGTTAGTACCTCAGTGATGTGTATACCCAGGGCCTTGCCTCTTTACAATTTCCACTGCTGAACCATCTATGATGAGTGGGCTGTGGGCAAGAAGTCCACAATGATCTCCTTTGTCTTATCGACATTCAGAGACAGATTGTTGTTGTGGCACCATGCAGACAGTCGTTCCACCTCCACTCATCCCTGATTATCAGTTCCAGCACACACATCATCCGCAAATTTGATGTGCAGTCGTGAGTCAGCAGGGTGAAGAGCAGGGGACTGAGCATCACTGTGGTGCTTCTGTGCTCAGTCTCATGATATAGGATATGTTGCCACCAATCCGAACTGCCTGGGGCCTGTCTGATAGAAAGTCCAGAGAGTGGTGTTCAGGCCAAGCCCACACAGTTTCACAACCGGCTTTTGAGAGATGACTGTGTTGAAGACATAGCTGAAGTCTATGAATATCTTCCTGAAACAAATCAGGAACTAAGGAGAGGTGAACTTAATTATCTAGTCCGCGTGTCAATAACCAAGAACAAAACAATTGGCAGTACAATACAATCTAAAAAGTAAAAAATTCTGATGTCCTACAGCATCAGAATTCAGAACCACTGGTCTAAACTAAAGGAATACCACTGGATGCCTTTTTTGAACCCTCACTGTGGTGGTTTACCATCTTGGCCACACACCTCCAAGGCATTTAGTTTGAATAACAGCTCCAGCTGGCATTCCTCTGGGTTGTCTATTTTCAACCGTCCAACAGACTCAAAATTACCTGTAGATGTGAGTGAATGGTGCCCCGCCCTGTTTGAATGATCCAGAATGATACTATATTAACCATTACAAGATAGACCAGACTGACTACAAAACATGCTAGACTGTACAATCATCACTGGACTGAACCATCTGTAGATTGATGATTGTTAAATCTGCCAAAATCTCAAACACACAAATAACTCCAACCCACAAAAAGCAGCCTAGACCAGCAGCTGAAAAGATTATTTCCCAGAACAGCTGTATAGCCAGAAGCCAGAAAAACAGGCAAACTGAATTAGATTAGGAGGCATTATAAATTCTTGATAGACTTGATTTATTACGAAAGTACAGAGATGAACGGCAGGCAGGGACAAAAGGGAGCCATGCCTCTTCCTGGAGTCACTGGATGACAATTACTCATATGTACAGTAAGTACAACTTTTTTTTAAAAGTGGCTAATGACTTTTCTGCATGGAAGAGGGAAACATCACAGACGCAAGACAGGCGCCCTCCTACGCTGCATACCAAACAAGGCTTGCGTTTACCTCATCTGCAGCCACTTTCAGTAAAGCAATGAGAGATGCTATCAGGCGCTCTGACTTTTAGGCTGAGACTGTGCCATAATGAAACTGTTCTCCAGCTGTAATGAAATCAGAATGGATGGTTGGATTGTGAACTGATTAAGTTAAGAACCAACGGCTATCAGCCCCTTCAAATGTGTTTGTGGAAGCACTCATTTGAGAGCCAGACTGTATTAATAATGTATCATGAATAGAAGATTAAAAGATAGTGGCAGTTAAACCAGTTTATACTTTCTCTCTCTCTCTCTCTCTCTCTCTCTCTCTCTCTCTCTCTCACACACACACACACACACACACACTCTTAAACATGAACTTAGGACATAGTTTTACTTCAGAAATATGAGGTCTACCAAAAATGCAAGGAATTACAGCATAGTTTGGAGGCTTTTGGCACAGCGGGTGAAACAATTGCAGAATGTCTCTGTGACTGAGGCTAAAAAAAGTCTGAATTATCAAGTCTTGGATGAATGTTTATGTGACCCTGCGCTCATGATTGCACAGTGCGGTATGAGCCACAGAGACTAGCAGTCTGAGATCTATACCAAAACCAACCATCGCACATCTACATCAGCTTTGCTCTGCTTGTAGTCTGAGAAAAAGAGGAAGAGAATCCATCCTCACCCAAAAGCATACCCCCATCACCAGGGTTCTGCAAGAATATGAACAGTGTTCACTGAACATTTTTTGTTGAACATTAAACAGAACAAATAATCTTACAGAAAAATAAATGTGCATAGAGCTCATGATTGTGAGCACTACACTACTATCGTGATTATGCTGCATGGTACATGATCTGCAATGGAGGTCGGATGAGAATGGATTCTGTGCATGGGGTGATTTGTGTGTCTTGGTAAATAATTATGCATAATTATGAAGTGAAGTGATTGTCATTGTGAATCACAGCAAGCACAACACATGATGACACAATGAAATGTGTCTTCTGTATTTAACCCATCACCCTTAGTGAGCAGTGGGCAGCCCTGAAAGATGTGGGCACCGGGGAGATGTGTGGGGACATACTTAGACAATGAGTACCACTTTTCTAAGGGACATAACAGCAGTCAGGGTTCTTACAAAAGAATTTCCATGACTTTTTAATTACTCTAAGGCAAATTTTCGTGAAATGTGGGGGAAAAAAATCACAGAAAAATCTAACAGAAAATTGTTAAACTAACCCTGAAAAGCTTCATCAACAGTGTTCAGGTAAGCCCAAGCTCGAGTAAAATGGCCCAATCATGTTTCGGCATAGATCAGCTATAATTAACTTTATTTTTAAAAGGAGACACGAGTATGGAATATGGAAGCAATGCATGCAGCACCACGTAAAGCAAGCAAAGATACTATAGAGCTGCGCTAGTTTTAAAAATTTCAATGACTTTTCCATGACTTTATATGTTTATTTCAAATTCTAAAACTTTTCGTATTCAAAACCCTGAGCAGTAGTACCTAGGCCACTTCCAACCATGTAATTTTGCAGTAACAGCCATCTTAAGAATAAATTGGATAGATCCAGAATTAATTAGATTTTTTTTTTTTGGTGCAAAGTTGTCTGGTTATATCTGAAGCCTGCAACCTTTAACTGGCAACACCCCTCTGCTGGACCTGGCACTGCTTAATGCTGTCAGATGAATTCAGTTATGATGGTCAAAACCATCCACCGCCCCCACTAACAAAAACAGAATTGCCCTGAGGGGAAAGTCCAGTTCTGGTTACAGGCTAACCCACGATCAAACAATTTTAGGAACATCTTGAGCAAGTCTAATCTTTATTCTAACTCAAGACATTGAGAAACTGAACCCCTAAAGAATCTCAGTTGCTTAAAGCAGAACCCGTTTAACTAGGGCTGTCAATGTATTTAAAAATCATGACTAATTTACTGCATGTTGCAATAAATTCTAATGAATTATTTAAACTAAAACTTGCTATAATGCATATTTTAAGGGTTAGTGTGAGAACGAGGCTCAGATGGGCAGTGACAGGGAGATAACCTGGTATTTTTAATAATAAAAGCAAATGTGCTAAAACTGCTTTAAACCAAGTCACAAGGTACTGTGTGTATTTAAATACACACAGTATAAATAAATAAATAAATAAATAAGTAAGTAAGTGGTTTGACCGACTCTCGTTGCTCCTGAAAAAAAGATGAGTCTAGACAATGTTGGATCAGGGACAAATCCAGATCTTCACCAGACAGCTTGCCATTAATCTTGTTACAACAATTATACTTCACATCTTCATTCACTGACTCATGACTCACTTCAATAACCAAGGTTCAGCAATCTGGGTCACGAGTGCCAGAGCCTATCTGTCATGACTGCCGTCCCACCACCGAGCCCACAGGAGGCACACAGACGCCCGACGGGACGGCCACCTGGAAGCAGATGAGGACAGTGTCGGCACCTCATATAGAACACTGGTGGCCATCTTGGACACCGCCCGCTTGTTGTTGCTTGCATTATTCCCAGATTGACTTTGCCTGTACCTCAACGCTTCTCTTTGGATAACCTTGGATAACCTGCCGAACCCTTGCTCTGTCCCTGACCATTCTCAAGCATCGCCTTCTGACACACCTGCCGCTACATTCCACGTTCCACTACAGGTACACCACAGTAACCCCAATCCCCTGTCCTATAGCATGCGGAGCCGATCTCTGAACTGCAACGCGCCCCAGTGTGATCCCTCTCTCAGCCTCGCTCCCCCTCACCTGCTGTCACCCTCCTGCTCTTCAAGCGCCGACGTCCCACTTCCCCAAGTCCTCCTGTTTCTCCTCCAAGTCCTGTTATGTCTATAAGTGCGCCCCGTCACACCATCCTACATCATCATGATCACACTCATACTTCCCAGCCAGGTTGAGTCATTGATTCAGTGTTCATGCCTTTGGATTGTGGAGGAAACCCATGTCAAGATAGTCACTCCATCTCTTCTTCATCCTTTGTTAAAAGAAAGCTAATATGTATTTTCCTTCAATCTCTTTCCTCTAAATCTTTCTTCAGAAATGGTTCAGCTGGACTGAAGCCACTATTGTCATATGTCAAATTCTGTACCAAAATAAAATGTAGATGTTATACAGATGTGCCACTGCTAATCAGTGGAGCATGAGACAAATTAAACCAGTTTATGCTTTTGCGAAGTTTGAGACACATTTGTGTAGGATCGCATCAAAATATCTTGAATAAAGACCACATTTTAAAAGCACCGAGGTGGTCCTGAGCACTGCTAGGTGGGAATGTTAATCTTTAACTCAAAGTTTTCCCCATTCTAAAAAAAATGTATAAATATATTTGCATTCCTCCACCGCTGTGTAACCGAATAGTGTCTCTCTTTACGTGCACTTTTACTGCCGCCATTATCAGCACACTGTACATTTTTATGCATTCTTTACACTGCTACAACGGCTACTTCATATACATACAGAGGTGTTGCCTTTGGAACAGATGGGGCAGATAGGCAGGGGTTCACAGCGCCATGCCCGGGATGTGGCATTCTCAAACAGGCCTCGAGTTACTTAAAGGGCACCCAGATGTGTCCCAGGCCAGCAGAAAAGACACAAAAACCTACCAAAGAAGGAAAGAAGAGGAGAGAGAAAGCAAGAGAGAAAAAGGGGGAGGCTCCTCACTTCTTATTTCCATCTCTGTGTGGGATCTGGCTTCACATCAGTAAATCTGAGGTCTTTGGGACCTTTAAATAAAATAAACCAAAGACGATTACAGTGGTTATTTAAAACACAGGTTGTGTAAAACACACACAGACCTCCGTAAGTCTACAGACAGCTTCAGGAAAGACAGATTTACAATCCTAAAGGAATCTGTGTGACAATAAAAGGCCAGCTCTCCTCTGTGCTGATGAAGGAGAACCTCCACAGTTCCCCTCCAGTCTGCTTTTTTTCTCAGGCATTACGCAACCCAGTCCAGACTGGTGCTGTTCCTAAAGTTTCTGTGGCTTTCTGTGCAGCTCAGTGCCAACTACATTCAGATGATCAGACCTTTAGTCAGGAACCAAAAAGAAGCAACGCATCAGGCCTGCCGGTCCAGGAATACAGTAATAATACAGTTATCCTGAGACATATACAAATCACCTACTTAGAAAAACCTTAAAAGAAAAGAACACAGAGTTAGATTACCTAGCACAAGTGGTGTTACTCGAAAACACAACATCAGCATTTAATCTCTTTATCAAACAATGAAACTGGGCTTCAAACTGTGCAGGAAAAAATGATATAACAGAGAATAGGAAAAAGAGATGAGGTCACTCCTCCAGTGAGCCTGTCAGAAGAGACATAGTGCCAACTAACAAAGACCACGTTCAGTGACTCATTCCACCTGATTAGCCCCAAACTGAGATCAGGCTGAACAGCATCATGACAACCGGGTGCAATATCTCTACACGATGCATGAATCTATGCCCCTTACAGTCAGCGTCATGTAGTGAAAATGCAAGTTTCTTTTAAAACAACACAGCTCTATATCAGAGGTGGCCCAAGTTTTTATGGGATTTATGGCCCACCAACCATCTCGATAACACCAACGCAAATTTTATGTATGCATGCATGTATGTATGTATTTATTTATAAAAAGAATGGATGGAATGGATGAAGCGCACTTGGTGAGTTTTGCAGGACTGGTAGGTAGATTTGCAGATCATCTGCATACAGACATTATGGTGACAAAGTATTGCCCCAGCAACAGCATGTACAGAGATAATAGAACAGGGCCCAAGGTGGATCCCTGAGGCATGCCGGAAGGTCAGAGGGGCTTTAATGGAGGAGAGGTCATTAATCGTAACTGAGAAAGTTCTGTTTGTAAGGTAAGAGCTGAACCACTGCAGCACAGCTATTTCAGAAGGACTAACTGGTCAACAGTATCAAATGCAACAGTGAGATCCAGCATCACTAGCAGCATAAGTTTCTTTAGATTCAAGCGACAAGAGGATGCCGTTCCGGACCTTAAACTGTGGCTGCTCAATTATAGCAAATCATAGTGACTATTATTTTGGCTAACACAGAGTCCCAGATTATGTAAAAATTTTAATGAATCACAATGCAATTACTATACTTACTTAAAAATTACTAAGGTTTTTAAGGTACAAAAACCTAAACGTTTGAGCAATAAATAACAATGGATTGTATTTATGTTATGACAAATATCTATATGGTTTATTGGAAAAATAATTCACCTGGATCAGTTTTCAATTAACAGGTATGCCATGTCAAGAGTTAATTCCTTGCTTTCCTGATATGTTTGATATCAATTGCGTTGCTACAAAGATTTATAAAGTAAATAGACCTGTATGACCAAATAGACCATATTATGGCAAGAATCACTTTATGTTAAGCAAAACAACGGTCCATCATTCCTTTAAGTCAGGAAGATCAGTCATCCCATCTGGTTTGTGCTAAGTGGCACCAATAACAGGACAATGACCCCCAAACACACCTCCAGGCTATGTAAGGGTTATTTGACTCAGAAAGAAAGTGATGGAGTGCTGTATCAGAAGACCTGGCACCCACAATCCCCTGGCCTAAACCCAATTAAGACGGTTTGGGATGAGTTGCACTGCAGAGTGAATGTAAAGCAGCCAACAAATGCTCAGCATCCTGGGAATTTCTTCAAGACAGCTGAAAAAGCATTCTAGGTGACAACCTCATGAGGATGACTGAGAGAATGCCGAAATGTGCAAAGCTGTCATCAAAGCAAAAGGTGGCTACTTTATTTCTCATTTGTTTAACACTTTTCTTGTGTTGGTGATGGCTGGCAGCTAGTTCCAGTTTTATCTGCTCCTGCTTTGGTGTGGATAAAAGGGAATCCCTTGGATGAACATGTAGTCGGCAAACTGCAATCAACCTCATGCCAGCACCCTGGCCGGACATTATTCTGTCTGTTTTGTGCCTCCAACTTATCTCTCTCTCTCTCTCTCTCTCTCTCTCTCTCTCTCTCTCTCTCTCTCTCTCTCTCTCTCTCTCTCTTCACCCACAGAGAGCATGAACAGGCATTGACTAAGTGCGAGGAAAACACAGAAGGCACTGAGCACAAATACCCCCACCTTCAGGAGGACACGTACCCCACCAACTATTCATTTTGCACTTTAGTACATAAATATACAGCCTTTCTGGGAGTGTTGATCCTTCCAAAACGTCTGTGGTTTTTCCTCTTATTGCCACCCATATGACATCTGGTGGAGAATGTGGGTATAGTGGAAAATACAGAATTGAGCAGATTGGCAGAACTTACTAAACAAAACAGTGCAGCAACGTATTATGACCTGCAGCCACCGGAGGTGACTGCTACATACGATCCCTCCCTTAAACAGTCCAGATCACTGGGTAGTAGTCTGGGTAGTAGTGGGTAAGGAAACGGACCTGTAATCAGAAGATTGCTGGTTTGACTTCCGAACCACCAAGGTGCCACTCAAGTGCCACTTAGCAAAGCACCATCCCCACACACTGCTCCCCGGGCGCCTGCCATGGCTACTCACTAAGGGTGAAGGTTAAAAGCACAGGGCACATTTTGTAGTGTCACATTGTGCTGAGCTTGCTGTGCTTCAATGATAATCACTTCACTTTCACAATGTTCCATGAGCTCATGGTTACAAATGAAAGGATGGATGCAGCCTTAAACCAGACCTGCAGTGTGAGACCTGAAAAACCTCAACTTGCCCTGTAGAAAGAGCTTGTTGAACCCCATGGAACAGACACCGGCACAGACACCGGAGTGGACGCTAGAGCAGATGTCAGAGCAACCTCACATGAAAGGGGTAAAGGTTTCACTACCCTGATGATGTTCCCATGCCAATGTACACTGATGCATTGATAAGGGGATGCAAATTGAAATCACAAACCCCTGCAGGTCCCAGTCTATATCGAAAGATGCCCCTGACTCCCATCCATGGAAACATCCAGGAGGTTTTGAGTGTTACATCACCATCTCATTTACAGTATTTATCAGACGCCCTTATCCAGAGCGACTTACAGTCAGTAGTTACAGGGACAGTCTCCCTGGAGCAACTTAGGGTTAAGTGTCCTGCTCAGGGACACTACTACCATCTCCAGCCTGGCAGGGACATGGGACATGCAGATTGGGGTATTGCCGGGGCTCCCATTCCACCTCTTACTGGGCCAAGACTTTTCAGGCTGCGGGGAAAAGGGTCAATACTACAAACATTGTCAGTAACAACATCCTGGACTGGCAAGGATGATGGTGTCAAAGTCCGATGGTACATACCACCTGCATGGTTAATCATGGTTGGACCTCACCAAAGGCTACGGACCGGTGCTGCTAACAGTGGGCACTGTTAGTATTGTACTCTCCAATTTGGCTTGCATAGAGCCCAGGTCACCCTCCAGTGAGGGTGGTATGGTCTGAGCAACTTTACAGGCTGCAAAATATCTTAAAAGCTTAGTTAACTGCCAAACCCAATGCTACCTGGGATACAAGATTGGGAATGGAGACCCCAACCTGAAAAGACCCAGGCAATCCAGGAGGCCCCACGTCCCATTACGAAGACTTACATGTGCTTTACTATGGTTGGCAGGGTTTTCTTCTGTCTTTTCTTCCCTGTCAGTCCCCCTCTCTGACAAAACAAAGAAAGGGTGCCCAGAGAAGATCACATGAGATGAAGTGGTGGAGCAGGCATTCCGGGCACTGATGACTAGCCCAGACCCCAAATTTGAAATAAATAATTGTCCTCTCCTGGCCATTGGCACACTGGTGTGGGGGCTCTAAGCAGTTTCTTAGTTCACTTATACTGGCTCTGCTACAACAGCTACAAAATTTACTTCTCCTTTAACCTACAGGATGCAATATTTACGGTCTTCTAGGGAAGCAAACCAACATGCCTGGGTGGTCCTGAGCAATGGCCAGGATTTAGTAGTGAAAACCACATATAATGTAACCGCAAAGTTGCCACACAGACATGCTTTTGATTAGTCTTCATTCAGTCTTCAAAATTGCAAACTATAAAATGCATTCTTCCATATATAAATTTCATATACAGTGTGCTCTAGCCATGAATTCGCCGCAACCTGTGGATGAACCTACTTTAATGTCAGGTTCTATACTAATGAACATATTTTAAAAACATCATGAATTTGTGATGTTAGGTGATGGTTAGGGAATTTGGTAGAATTTATTGGCCTATAACCTACACAGTTTTCAGGATATTAAAAGCGCAGCCTGTTTAATAGCTGTTGCTTGATCCAACTGGCAGCTTCTTGAAGAATGATTGGTGGAGTCAGCTTTAATCATTTGTGACAAAGCATATAGTCTTCCCTGGACTCAATTTAGGGTCAACTCCAAATGATGTGGGAGGAGAGGGGGAGGATGAAGATACATATCCAGGCCTCATAAAAAAGGTGACTGCTAATTTCTTAAAGTTAAAATATGGTGATCGTTAAACTACTGAGGCAGGAAAAACTCAAAACACGTGTTTACACTACAATAAAAAAAGACTCATCTGTTTGAAGCAATGATTGTTTCTTTTTACAGAAGCCGACTCTTGCAAATCTGCATGTGTTACATTAACATGAATATAACTAAACGTATAATAGTCATTGCTTAAATTTAACATTAAGTTTAACACAACATTAACATGTCTTGACAGGATTTTTGATCAATTTCATGTTATTTTAATGGACAAAACAATTGTTTTCGATATGTATTTTGGTAAAATATGCACTTTACAAAATATAGACTTACATCTATAATATACAAAATATTGACTATATGATCAGTCATCCCAGCTTTCTGTTTTCCTCTTTTATGTTCCCCTTTCCACTATGCTTTACATAGTGCAAATATGTTGTTTCTTTCAAAACAAAGTAATGCAATGGGAACAGGGCTTTGGCATCTACACTGGTAAAAATAAGATGTAGTGACACATTTTACTGTCTGCTTGGTAAGTCTTGCTTCATATGTTTGTGTTTGTATGTGTATGATAGGACAACCTGACATTTCGTTAAAGTGGTGACACATTTTGATCGTTCTCATAAAACTCTATTAAGAAAGACTTAATTAGGATTTTTTTTTTTTTTGGCTTTCAGTTATTGAACGAAAGAAAGAGTTTAGAGAAAGCCTGTGTGAGATACGCTGTGTTTCTCAGTGGCCAGGAACCCAGAGAAAGATCCATTTTCATCAGTGAGGTTTTAAGAGCCAAATAAAACTCCAAGGCCTCTAGTGAATTGGGGTCATTGACATATTGCATGGCCAGTCTTCTTTTTAACCTATGGAATTAAATGTAACACGCTGCCGCTCATAAATACGGCAACTCATTAACATAGGCTTGAGCTCAATGCACAACTATATTACTATACCACTGTGAGTGTGAGCGCTTCATTCTGAGGCAGGTGTTTATAAAAGCAGAAATTCCGGTCAGTTTTACATGAAGGCAAACACATTTCATTTCTAGAAAAGCCAAAGGAATTTAAACAAATAAAGAAAATGGCATTATTATGGCAAAGCAATAATATAAACAGTGCGTGTTCAAACCTCATTGTGGATTATCCCTTACATATGCCCTGATTTCTAAAGCTCTTCAAACCTCCTTTGCCTGTGGTGAGTATGGCTTCAGGCATTGAAAGAAGCTAGTGGAGGCTTGTTGAACCCCAAGGCCATGAATTTTACCCTAGACCTCTGCCAAGGGTGAAATGCTGCAGCTCTTCATACTCTTATTCCACATTTAACATCAATGTAGGTTTGACTTTGTTACAAGCCACGCGCCCTCCATTCTTGAAAAGCTTTTATACGGAAAATGTGTTTTGAAACACTTGTTGCTCCTAACCCATACTCCACCTTTGACCTTTATGAGATCATATCTACTTGATATGAGCCTGTGTGGAAACTGCAGATCTGCAGCTGGAAGGAAGCTAGGAGTGTCTGTCATCAACATCTGTTCCCATTATCAGCTGGCAGTGTAATAGCAAAAGGGTAAAACCACCAAAAAAAAGGAAGAAAGAACAGCAAAAGCATCAGGAAGAAAGATATAGAGTCTACATGACTTATTTGCTGAAAGGTAGAGTATGAATGGAATTGGAATGTTTTCAGCAAAATGTGCATGTGTGCATGCACGAGTGTCTTTTTCATTAATGGACTGTAAATGCTAACAACCAACCAAACTCTGCTGAACACAAAACCAGTTATCACGCAATAATGGAACATGTTATTAACCATTGAAACATATTTGAATTAGGGCCAGTAAAACCAAATAATCCCACATTTTGCAACAAATAATTTGCAATTAATCATGATTAATTCTTAAAACAAAAATTTCGGCCTGCCTCTCAGACATATCGGCATGGATGTCTGAGCGACACCTCCAACTCAACCTATCCAAAACCGAGATTCTGATCTTTCCGGGCAACAATTCTCCTCAGCAAAACCTTTCAATTCAAATTGGATCGCTATTGTTAACACCCACGGCATCTGCAAAAAGCCTTGGGGTTTGGATAGATAACAAACTGAGTTTGAACCATCATGTTGCTGCGATCTCCAGATCCTGCAGGTTCACTCTCTACAACATTCGCAAGATTCGGCCTTTTCTCTCACAACAGGCTACGCAGCTCCTCGTCCAGGCAATGGTCATCTCCAAACTCGACTACTGTAACTCTCTCCTGGCTGGAGCCTCTGCAGTCACCATAAAACCACTCCAGATGGTCCAAAATATGGCAGCCCGTCTCATCTTCAATCAGCCAAAATACACCCATGTTACACCTCTTCTTACCTCCCTCCACTGGCTCCCGGTAGCTGCTCGCATTGAGTTCAAATCCTTGATGCTTGCCTACAGGGCTGTAAATGGAACTGCACCCTCCTACATCAACACACTACTACCTAGATACACTCCTACACGCTCTCTCAGATCGGCAAACGAAAGGAGACTAAAAATTCCTTCTTCACGGGGTCTCCGATTCCAATCATCTCTGTTCTCCGTTGTTGTCCCTGGCTGGTGGAACAACCTGCCCTCCTCCACACGACTAGCCGAGACTATCACCACTTTTAAGAAGAAGGTGAAAACCCTCTTATTCCAAAAATATTACAGACAAATTTAACACATACACATGCATACACATTGAACAAACAAATACAAAATGTATAAATACATTATAATTTTTCTTAGTCTAGCACCCAACACTCTCCGAGCATGCTCTTCAATGACAAGTCTAAGCCTTATCAGGGCTCTTAGTTTGTATACTTGATATTCTATAGAAATCGAACGAGAATTGCTGGTGTCTTCCCATTGTAAGTCGCTTTGGATAAAAGCGTCTGCCAAATAAAGTAAAGTAAAGTAAAGTAAAGTAAAACTAAAGCTTTAGAGGCTCAGATAGTAGTCAGTTAATTGTCTTTTTTTCTTCTTCAATAAAAAACCCTATATGCAGAAAATACAATTTTATGCAAATTACATTTGTTTTCCTTAGTTGTTTATTTTTGTCATTATTGTCACTGCTTTCTTCCATTAATGACATGTATTAGTGACTAGCACATAGATAACTCTTGTGGGTAGTGAAAAAAGGGGTTTTGCCCTAATCGCCTAAAGGTGGATCATCTGTGAACCCATGTTGTCTCTGCCTGGTAAACATCTAGTATGTGTAAGGTGTTTAGGTCTCTCTGCAAAAGGGTCAACATTTTAGTTACGGTGCAAACAGCTGAATAACCTGCCTCCCAGCTCCACCCAAAGCGCGCTGACACTCACACTGCCGTCATCGGCATTACCATAACCACGCAGCCTAATTTACTCAGTGACAAACAATGCTCTGCTTGTGATTTTAGTTAGTTAGGGGGGGAAGAAGCATGGTTAGAGACACAGGGTTTAACAGGAAACAGGACCATTGCCACAGCAAGCAGACGCTCTGCTGGGACTTGTCACACACGTTTATGAGTCATTGCTGAGACTTTTTTTTTGTTGTTGACCAGCTCTATTGTCTGGTCAAAGTGCAAAGCCATTGTCTAGACTGTGAGACTCTGGCCCAAAACAAATTGCGATAAGAGCTATATCTTTAACTGAAATAAATACAAGTTACCTTTAATGATGTTTGCACGTGTGTCGTATTGGCACAGACAGGTCTAATTCATCCTGAATGAAGGAGTAGCAATAAGTGAAAGCTACAAATCATCAGGCTCCTCCCATTTCAAACAGCCAGTATTTTAAAAAAGCTGACAATTGGGTTTTGGTCACAGGGGGCGGAGCATATATTGCCATGCTATAGCTGCCATCTTTCCACAGGTTCCTATTAAGGATTCTTTATGTCAACGGTTTCCTCCCTTATGAAGCCTTAGACTTTTTACACCCCTGGATGAAAAAAAGCTAATTATCCAATATGCTGGTTCTCCAACCGTTTTAACCTAGGGCTAGAAAACAGGTCACATTCCTTAGAATGCCAGCTGGGATTTGAACATGTAACCCCAGCTGTAAAACACCTCAGCCAATTACATTCTTCACCTTTATTGCGGTGAACATGACGGGGTGGTTAGCCTGATTTGTGTTCTTAAAAGATTGAACCTAAATGTAACATTAAACAGTTTTCTTGTTTCAATGAACAGCAGAAATCTAACCAGCCGTTTTAAAATAATAGAGCCCCAGGATCCCTTTGAAGGCAATGAAGATGATTACTGTTCAAGGAATGAAGATCTTCTGTTCTTCTCTTATTTTCTGCCATTCTCCTAGTTTTTATGAACTTTACACACACAAACACCTTGCACCTGCCCATGCGCACAAATACACACTCCTGCACAGAGTAATGGGGTCTTTCTAGAGAATGTGTTGACATTTTAAACCGACATTTTTTGTATACATACCAGCACAAAATACTTAAATAGGCCAACATGTGTTTTAGTTTGCATGTATGTATGACTGGTTAGAGGCCATGCAACTGACGGTTGGCTTAGAACAGACAATTAAATGCATCTGGACAAACACACACAACTCGTACTAGCAGCATCAACACAAACTCACTTTCTGACAGCCCTCAATTATCAGCAGGATGTAATGTAGGCACAGAAAGCACATTTTTAACTGTTAGAAAATTCTATAATATGCTACATACTGTGCCTGTATCAATACCATTAATGAAATTATTATATACAATAATAATTCTAACAATAAGTACACCTGCGCAAAACATTATATACAAACATTTACACACAATATAACTGCTCTAAATTTAGAATCAGTGCATTTGCATTATTGGTTGCCCCATGCTCCCTTTCACCATGTTATAGCATAATTAAATGGAAACCTCAAAACATATGCAATTGTACAACATTGCACACTCCCCTAGCATGAGCACACACACACACACACACACACACACACACTTAACATCAGCATCACTTACAGAGTGAGAGGTGAACTAATGAGAGTCATGAATTGATGGGGAAACAAAAAACACACTTACATAGACATTGTGGATGGAATTGTCCTAAAACTTGCTGATCCCTTTTCTTCTTCCTTTTCCCCTTTATCTTCTTCTTATGTTTCTATGGGTTTTCCGAGCAGTATCGAAATAAGAAAACTTCAGACGATGGAAGTGGATACAAAATTGCCTGGGTATGAAAGTGGGAGGTAGTCCAGACAGGCACAAAAGTAGAGTATGGGGGGGTGAAGGAATGCCTCTTTTAGAAGGTATGCTTGTCTTACAGCTACACCCCCAAAACACTGCAGGCGTACGCGACTCTCATCGAAAAACTCAAACTTTCCTTCCCCCCCTTGTCTCTTCTCGCTCACGTCCCAAGAGCTGCTTTAAAGTTTTCCTGTTCGTACACGAAGAAAAGTGGGCAGAAGGAAAAAGGAGAGAGGGAGAGAGAGGGAGAGAGGCAAAGCTCCAAACGCAACTGTCCAACTGCGTATGGCAAGCAACGTGAACTCGAAAGTGAGAGAGGCTGATAGAGGAGGGAGGGAGGGAGGGGGCGTGGGCAGCAGAGAGAGAGAGAGAGAGGGAGAGAGAGAGAGAGAGAAAGCGTGTGTTTATGTAGAACAGTGAAGCAGAATCAAAGCACAGGGCAAAAAGACAGGAAGTGACACAGGAATTTCATTCAGCCCTGCGACTCGGAATGGGACCTCCCCAACGCTCTGCCCCCACCGCCACCTCTGTCGGCAAAGGAAGGAGATTGTGCAGGAAATTGTCCTCCTGGGTTGGAATCGGAGTACTACTATGCGTCAAATTGAGAGTAGAAGATTTGTACTACATATGCTCAGTCATATCCTGGCAAAACAAAAAGGCGTGAAAGTGTCAGAGAGAAAAATACACTGATTCCTGTGCCAATATATGCCTTTTATAACCTCATCGTGTACAATGTAGATTCCCTTTTCAACGTATAATTTATGATTGATGAAAAAAAGGTTGATTGAAAGTTGATTGTTCAACCTATAGCAATAATTGACCATCATTTAACGCTGAATGAATCCCTTTTGCTGTCTAGGTCATGTGTAAAGTTGTTAAGTAGAGATCATAATGGTGCTATTTGGAAAGCCAAATATTACTTAAGTGTGAATAACACTGGTTTATACTATCCCTTAGTAATATAACATCTGCATATTTCAAAAGCTCACACTGATTTCCAGATGTTCCACCAACAACAATTGATTCCTAATTGTATTCCTTATTTATATATATATATATGTGTGTGTGTGTGTGTGTGTGTGTGTGCGTGCGTGCATGTGTGTGTGCGTGTGTGTATAAAATCAACATTGTCTCAATGTTCCACCTGTAAACTTTCCTGTTGGTTCAATGTAACAAATAGGAAAAGTCTTATGGGTTATAAAATCTTTTTTTTTCCAGCTTCCACATAGATGTCATTGTCTGACATTGTAGTGCTGCTTCAGTCCAATCTATTGACTGTCATCTACTGTCAATTCTGCAGTCAAACACACACAGAAGTAATGTTTTCTCTCAAACATTTCATATCTCTTCATATTAATTTCTCCTATGACAGCTTACAGATGGTGTGTGGTCAAAGATTTGTTGGGACTACTCAGGGACAGATGACAGTACAATGACATCAGCCTCAGATGTGTTGGGCTATTTATGTTCCTTTCATTCACCTTCCTGCCGAACACAAAGCTCCTAATTTTCTTCAACATGGCAAATCAAAGGTTGGAGGAACATGAACAACAGCCTTTCTAGGCCAAGTTGTCAAAAGCAGAAGACCCCAAGTAACCGGCCCCTGTGTCGGACCTCTCGTCTCCCGTAGTAACAAACCGTTCTGTCTCTGAGCGCTCCACAGGAAACCGCGAAAGAAGGCCTACGAGGGCACTGCTTTTTGAAATGTGTGTGTCTGCGTCTGCATGGCTGTCGAGTGTGTGCGAGCTGCTGAACCGTGTAATGCTGGGACCTCAACCACAGGCTGAAATGAAAAGGCTTATGGGATGTAAAACCAGGCTGGTATGAGGGGAGAGAGAGAGGGAGAATGAAAGAGAAGACCACTACATGCTGGAAAGAAGACAAACCAGAGACCTGATTCACCCATGAGGATGATTAGATTAGCAGCAGGGCATGAAGAAAAGCTTTTTTCACCCAGTTCCCATCAACCCCCCCAAACGGCAAAAAATATGTTTGGATTGTGTTCATTTGTCCGTTGTATTTAGCAGGAAAAAAAATAAAAAGAAAGAAAGAGAAATGTCATGATGGAGAGGCAGTTGTTGGAGTGACAAGTTGCTGAAACAGCAAAGCCCCAGCTCCAGCATCAGCAAATCACCATGGAAACCCCAGCCAAACCTCAGCTCGTTGCCTGGTAATGAGATACACAATACGTGTCACATTTACACATCATCTTTATAACAAGCTGACGCTGAAAATGACACTGAACAGAAAATGCGACGGGGAAAAGCTCGGCTGGCGAGCAATGAATAATACAAAAGACGGAATTTACAGCCACACAATAAACCATGGAATTATGTTTTTTTTTTTTTTTTGTGCTTTTAAGTTATAACTGTAACAATCCTCCTCAGAGTCAGGGAAGCACGATTGCTGGTCCCACCCCTTCCTGGTTTTCTGTACCTGCTTTCCCTCCTTTAAAGGAGTACATGCACAAGAGTTCCGGGTCTGGTACTACAAAGCTGTCTGTCACTGTGTGTCGGTGTGGTGTGGGTATGTGGTGGTGTTGTTGAGGGTGTATTGTGTGTATGTGTGGTCGGTGGGTCAGTTTTACTGTGTCTGGTCAGTTGGCTGGCAGGGCCGTCGGACAGACCCCGAGTAGCCCTCGCCCGCGAGTCTCGTCAGAGTGTCTATGAGTAGGTCAAGTGAGTGTGACCTTTCCATTCCCTGTCACCATTCCCATTTGCCCAAAGTAGAGCCCTACATGTTTGTTCATATTTTAACTTTTATTGTCTTAATTTTTATTCCTCTTTTTGTACTGAAAATGTTTATGACAAAGGAATTTTCCTCGGGATAAATAAAGTTCTTACCTTATGCCAGAATTTTTTGTTTGTTTCTACTAGATTATCTAAAATTCATTGGCTACACTGACGTACATTCAGCATCTAACAGACACTCAATGTCTGTTTTTGACACAACAGCTCCCCCCAATCTAGTACTGTTGTGGTCACAAATTTGACATGTGCGTCATGTTCCAATGCTGCATATCATGTTGGCTGCAGATTACACCATATCATTAGTTCCAATCTGGTGTTTCGATTGGCTGGGAGGGACAAAACCTCACGATAATGCCTCTCTGATGCATCACTTTAAATATCATTCTGCCAAATACGTTGTTTAAACTGTTTTGTCACTGAAGATTAATATACTGAAGCCTTTATTGTTATAATCTGATCTGCAAATAAATACTACACTTAAGGTCGTAACATGGTGTAAAATATCAGCACAGATATTTTGTCTGAAGATTTTAGCCACTTTCTGAGCCATCCAGTCACACACTGCATTGCGCTCCGTCTGAATGTAGTTTAACTTCTGAGGTCTGGAAACTTCAATGTAAAATCATTATTGGAACAACAAGAGAGAACAAAACATTCCAAGAATGTCAAGTCCTAATAAGACTGTATTTTACATTTATATTTTACCCTTATGCAGAGCGACTTACAATCAGTAGTTACAGGGACAGTTCCCCCTGGAGACACCCAGGGTTAAGTGTCTTGTTCAGGGACACAATGGTAGTAAGTGAGTTTTGAACCAGGGACTTTGTGGTTTTCTGGTTCTTAGGCAGGTGTGTTACCCACAACGCTACAACCACCCTTTACTTAATGTACTTTTTAACTGAACAAGCAGAGGAAGCTCTCCGTGGAGATGTTCCTGGAAATGTGAGAACCACCTCTGCAATTCTGTGGTTCTGCGATGACAGGATTTAATGCCATTAAAGCATTAAATCGCAGCGCAGGGAGGATTTCTCCTTGATTTTTAACCCTGAACATTTGTCACACATTTCAGCACATCTCATGACTGATGAGACAGGACGATACCCAGACCGCTCTGGATCCTGCAAGTGTTGTGCAGCACCATACAGTGTGCACATACACTAAAACAAAATGAACTAACCGGCACTGACAGCAGTGGGCAGGGGAGGCAGCCATACTTTTATTCCCAATCAATTTCACAGCCTTTTAAGGTAAATGGCATGCAGTGAGGCGCCAAGTTAAACCCCCACCCCCCCAAAACCCACACCCCGCAAGGTACACTTTTCGGTCAACGGAGGTCACATGGCAAGGCTCCCGCCCTCTCCCCAGTGGGAATGTCATGACCCAGGGATATTAATCCACAAAAGGGGAGTTCACGTAAAACCTGTCTGTCCTCCGTTCTTATCTGCATTAGTGGAGGACCCAGGAACAGTGGCTTTTCTCCTCACAGATAAGAACCTTTGAGTGTGTAAAAACGTAAAGTGCAAAGTGAGCGCAGCTCTAATGCAGGTCAAAAGCCTGGACACCGGACCGGTCCTGATTGGGAGAGATAATCCAGACCAGAAATGGAAGAATGTGGTAAATTAAATAATCTTCCTTTAAACCACTCCAGTAAGCACTCAATCAAACTCCTGTCAGATTAGAAGAATGACATGAGTGCAGCCCTACAAAGACAGAGCTATATAGCAAATACTGGGTTTATGTGTGTAATGATCTTTTCATCTGGTTCTGAGAAACTTTATTAGCCGCTGAGTATCTGAATTCGTTTAAATGTTCAACAAGTGACAATAGTACCCTTGCAGTATTTGATCAATTTCAAATGGTAAAAATGTCATATTTATGTACAGTGGGGCAAAAGATTTGGCAGCTATTGACTTGTGCAAGTTGTCCCTCTTAAAAAGATGTCATTTTCATCATACGTACACTTCAACTGTGAGAGAAAGAATGTAAAAAGGAAAAAAATCCCGTGGTACAGTCATGGCCAAAAGTTTGGAGAATGACACAAATACTAGTTTTCACAAAGTTTGATGCTCCAGTGTTTAAGATCTATTTGTCACTTGTTTCTGTAATGTATTGCAGTATAATTACAAGCATTTTATAAGTTTCCAAGGGTTTCATTGACAATTACATCAGGTTTATGTAAAAAGTGAATATTTGCAGTTTGGGCCCTTTATTTCAAGACCTCTGCTGTGACTCAATGTCTGGGTCAAATTCTGAATGATGGCAACCCATTTCTCCATAATCAGTGCTTGGAGTTTTTCCGAATTTGTGGGTTTTTGTTTGTCCACCCGTCTCTTGAGGATTGACCACAAGTGGATTTAAGTTTGGGGAGTTTCAGGGCCATTAATTGTTTTGTTCCCCGAGCCACTTAGTTATCACTTTGTGCTCCATCATGCTGGAAAAGTCATTGTTCTTCACCAAACTGTTCTTGGATGGTTGGGAGAAGTTGCTGTCGGAGGATGGTTTGGTACCGTTCTTTATTCATGGCTGTGTTCTTAGTTAAAATTGTGAGTGATCCCACTCCTTTGGATGAAAAGCAGCCCAACACACGAATGGTCTCAGGATGCTTTACTGTTGGTATGAGACAGGACCGATGGAAGGGCTCATCTTTTCTTCTCTGGACAATAATTTTTCCAGATGCCCCAAACAAACGGAAAGGGGCTTCATCAGAGAAAATGACTCTGATGAAGCCCCAGTCCTCAGCAATCCCTGTACTTTTTGCAGAATAAAAGCCTGTCCTTGATGTTTTTCTTGAAGAGAAGTGGCTTCTTTGCTGACCTTCTTGACATCAGGCCATCTTCCAAAGGTCTTCTCCTCCTCTTCTCCTGCTGCCATTCCTGAGCCAGCTCTGCACTGGTGGCACCCCAATCCCACAGCGGAATCATCTTTAGGAGACAGTCCTGGCGCTAATTGGACCTTGTTGGGCACCCTGAAGACTCTCCTTTAAGTTTTTGATGATCTGATAAGTGGTTAAGTTAGGTGCAATCTTAGTAGGAGCAATATCCTTGTGAAGAAACTTGTATGCAAAGCAATGATGACTGCATGTGTTTCCTTGCAAGTAACAATGGTTAAGGAAGGAAGAACAATGATTTCAAGCATCACCCTCCTTTAAAGCATCCAGTCTGCTTTTGATCTTTTGATCATTTATCTGCAGTGGAAATGTTTTTAGGATTAATTTCATTTTCATGGCAAAGAGAGACAAATAAAGAGATTATATTGTAAGTATTTAGCACCTACAAAAAAGCACACATTCTGTCCTTCACAGACCTGTTACTTCTTCTTTAAGAATCTGTTCTATCCTTCACTCATTACCTGTATTAATGGCGCCTATTTGAACTGGTTATTTGTATAAAAGACACCTGTCCCCACCTTCAAACAGTCAGACGCAAACCTCCACCAAGTCCAAAGAGCTGTCTAAGGACACCAGGGACAAGATTATACACCTGCATTAGAATGGGATGAGCACATCTACAATAGGTAAGCAGCTTTGTGAGAAGAGGTCAACTGTTTGTGAAATGGGGTTCCATACAAGATCTCACCTCGTGGGGTACAAACAATCTTGAGAACAGTGAAGAAACAGCCCAGAACTACACGGTGGGAACTGATATATGACCTGAAGATAGCTGGGTGACAGTAACAAAGGTTACTATTAGTAACACACTAAAATCCTGCAGTGCTCAAAACGTCCCCCTGCTAAAGATCTTTATGCAAAGAAGATGATCTTGGTGTAAATTAATTTACATATTCTGTATACTATATTTCACATAATATACTGTATTTCCTTATAGCAGTGTTGTACAGGCCTTAGTTTTGAATACAGGAAACACCTTCCACATTGAAAACAAATATCCATGTGTTGAAATTGCATGTTGTTACATGTGTTAGCATTTGTGTTAGCATTTGCAGGTGCTCAGCCTTGCAGATGTGCAGTATGAAATCATGCACTGTTGACAGGTTAGATGGTGCTACCAAAAGTGTACAAAAAAGGGAAGGTCATTCACTAGAGCCCTAGAGCCTGAGGGTCATACATGCTGCTTAACTTCTGCAGACATACCGAAACATGCATGCCATATCTGGAACAGCAGACATGAATCTATGAATATAAATGTACCAACATGTACTCTGGGGCATGGTGGGTAAGAAATCAGACCCAAAATCGGAAGAATCCAGAACCGCCGAGGTAGCACTGAGGTGCCACTGAGCAAAGCACCCACCCAACACACTGCTCCCCGGGTGCCTTTTATGGCTGCCCACTGCTCAGAGAGGGTGATGGTTACATGCAAAGAGCGCATTTCACTGTGTGCACTGGCTGCTGTGCTGTCATGCTGTAAAGTGACAATTAATCACTTTCACTTCACAGTTTGCATCCATTGAGGGTTCTGTGGGTGGGTGTCAGTCCCCCACTGCCAAATCTGGTCTGTGTTTGCATGTGCATACTCACTGGACATATGGTAGCGATCAAGTGTTTTGTCACAGTAAAATTAATGCTGACCCTAACCATAACCCTAACTCTAGGTGGAACAAACCAGACAAGAACACAATATTTTGAACTGAACAAAGTGTGAGTCGCACCAGAACACCTCCGTCTGAGAGCGACAGGTACTGCGCTGCAGTGCATCAGCAGCATGAAAAAATATATGACATTATCCAGACCATAAAGCGTACTGTCATGGCCTTACATTTCCGGGTGCTCTAGATTCGTCTTCATGTTTTCTGTAATGTGTTCCTGATTACCTGATTGGGTTCTTCCGTTATCATGTATAAATTTATCCTTGCTGTGTCTGGTCCTTGTCAAGTCATTTGTCTTTCATGATGTTTTGTGTGCTTTTGTCTACATGAGGGCCCTCGTAGGCCATTTGATTTCTCAATAAAACCCCCTGTTTGTAAGTCAAGCATTCATTGCGTCCTTTCCTGCCATGCCACATGGTCAAACATCCAGCCCCCTTTAAACAGAGATAAAATAACGACAGAAGGGAACACACAACTGCAGCCAGGCCTCACAATCAGACCTACTGTATACAAAGACACATTCTTATCAATCAGCACATCTATTTTCTACAGGCCAGAGAGACAGAGAAAGAGAAAGAGAGAGAGTGCGATAGCGACCCGGACTTGCTGGTTTTCCCCTCCTTTGTTCTTGGCCGTTCAAAGGAAGGAAGTGTGCAGATAAGTGGCGGGTCCCCGTGGGAGCGCCGTCAAGGCTGGGTGCGTGTGTGTCACCTGGCACTTTCAGGCCCGCTGCTGAGACATCCCAGCCATGCCGACTGTCAGATAGGGGTTGGCACAAGAGCAGTATGCCATGTGAAGTTACTGAAATCACTATAAATCACTACAGAAATATTTAGGACCATTTTCACCTTGACTCCTTCCTTACAGGCAAGATACCCTGATCCTGAATACCCTTAAATGAAACATTGAAGTCTGTGTTTTTACTGGACCATCCATATTTCAGATATTTCTATTTCTTATTGCATTTTTCTGACTGATTATTGCTCTAAAATATCTACATGATTAAGCAAAAGGACAGTGGTGGCCTAGCGGGTAAGGAAATGGAAGTAATCGGAAGGTTGCTGGCTTAAATCCCAAACCGCCAAGGTCCACTGAGCAAAGCACCGTCCCCACACACTGCTCCCGGCTGGGTTTCATGGCTGCCCACTGCTCACCATGGTGATTAAAAGCAAAGGACACATTTCGTTGTGTCACCTTGTGCTGAATTTCACAATAACCACTTCACGTTCACTTTTTCCACTTTCACTCAGATATATGAGCCTTTCACTTTTCATAGAGTGTGAAATCGCACCACTAATGCTTATCAAAAGCCCGGACGCTAGACCAGTCCTGACTGGGAGAAATAATCCAGACCAGTAATGGAAGAATGTAGTAAGGAAAAAAAAAAGCTCCAGTAAGCACTCAATCTCATCCCAGTCAGGTTTAAAGTGGTAGTTAAAACAGTCGTGCGAGATGAATGTCATGCGTGCAGCTCTACAGAGACACAGCTACAGACCAAGCTCAAGAACCTAAATACAACTCACTAGTATCAACAGATACTGGGTTTCTGCTTTCAGCCACTCTGCACAGTCCTCCAACTGAGGAGCTGATATATTTCTGAAAACTCATTGATAAATGAATAAATTAACTAAACTGATCCGTTTACAGTATTGGCTTGTGTATGTTTGAATATGCATGTGTGATAGTGACAAAGAATATCTTTATATGTATTCTGGTGTACATTATTTTATAATTACACATAAGTGTTATATCATAGATTTCCTCAAAGCAGTACCGTGCAGGTCCCAGTGTCATACATGGAGGAAAATTTCACGTGTTTTCCTTTTTCTTTTTGGGCAAAATAATACCTTTAAAAATGTCTAATGTGCACATACATGAGGGTGTGTATCTGTAAATGGCCTTAAAGCAGCTTTATACAGGCAGAGATAATGAGAATTAGCGTCACAATAAATATGAATGGTTAGTGATTAACGATTTTCTGCTCAAGAATAAATGTCAGGAAAAGGATCCCAGGGGTCATCATCGAGACGGCCTGCCTTCCAACACCATACTCCGCCTTGCCTATTCAGTCTCTGACCTTTCACCTTTTCTCTTTCATGGTGTCTGCTGGTCCTGCCACACTTTCCTAGTCCTGGCTGAACTAACAAACATGCGGGGGGATTTCCTGTCTGGGGAAAAGGTTTCAGTGGTGCTTGACTCTTGAGTCTGTCCAGGTTGTGTGTGACTGATTAGCTGGCGCTCCCTGGAGGTCAGAGCCCATTTAACGTTGTGTTATTGCTCTGGAAGTGAGCTTATTCAAACTGGCCTCACTGGAAGCACTGGCATTATGGGATTTCATCTGCACAGCGCTGGAATAACATAGCCATTCATTTTTCCACCCAATGTGTGGTCATTCGTGTTACAGAAAAGGAGAGATACATTAACCAGATTCCCTTTGCCTTTTTGTTTTTTTGCAAAATGGCACCAGTAAAACAAGAATAAATAAGAATGAATGTTCTCTACTTATAATCCTTCCTATTAAATAGATTTTTTCATCAAAATATAGGAACCTTTTTCAGTCATTACCCTTTATCTACTTTACAGCATTACTGTACTGGGGCAGTGGTGGCCAAGAGGGTAAGGAAACAGCCCCGTAATCAGAAGGACACATTTCACTGTGTGCACTGGGTGCTGTGCTGTGGTCTGTCACAAGTGACAACTAATGACTTTCACGTGAAAAAGCAGCTAATTTTTGTCCATTAAATTAATGGTCCGGCTCACACCTTGTCCATGTTCTAAATGACTATGATAGCTGTAAATGGATGTTAATGAATGGCATATCGGCATAAACGTGGAGGGGTCTTTTCTCAGCCACAATTAATCTGGACTTCCAATTGAATGCTATGTTCACTAATGCAAGTCTGTCACTTGTTTATTCAATAATCCTAGAATGGCTGAGAACAGTTGCACTGAAGCAATAAAAATCACCAAATCCACACTGGTTGAGTATCGGGTGCATCAGCAAATGAGCAAACTCACTTTTATATTCCAGTCACACTGGAACCTTTCTAAATGACCACAAACTTTTGAACATTAGTGTATGCATCACCGTGTGGCTCCACCTAGTGTTCACATCCAGAGTTTCTCATGGCAAAACAGTGATGGAGAAATAATGAAATTTACACACCACACGTGTAGATGACGTTGAGGTATTTTCGGGTGCCTGCATAACAGGGGTCACCAAAATCTCTGGTGGAGGCGCGGACGCTGCAGCTCTGTCTCCCCTGGCAACCGGATGTCAGCACCTGAAGAGCGGTCTCTGTCTGGCAGTCTGTACAAGCAAAATTCACAAAGAGACATATAGTTTTTTTCGTGTTCTTCTGAAAAATATTGCTAAGTCAGGGATGCAAAAATCAATAATTGTCCATTCTAGGGATCAATTACCATAATAAATTCATACCTTTATATCAGAAGACTGTCCTATATAATTACAGCAAGCATATAGAAAGTACTGTGTTGGGCCCCCGTTTTTTTTTCAATACCAACCTTTGAGAAAACAGCTTTGTGGATCTTTAATTTGTTTGTTTTACATTTCGATATCATTTTAAGTGAAATCATTTTAGCAGTTTCATTTATATTTGTCATATTTAAGTCGACACATTTAATATGAGAAATAATTAAACAATCTCCAACAATCTGTCAACATGAGTAGGCAGCTCACAAAAAAAGAATGTAACACCACTTTTTTGACCAAAAAATTAATTCCAAATTTCTGGAAGTCAAATTACCACATTCCTTTGCATCCTGTAAGATCTCCGAAATCTTTTTTTACACTGTTTCAGTTTTGATAGCAACCACCAGCACTGTTAAATGGGAAGGAATGTTTCTACATTTTTTATACAAGTTTTAGAAGGGTTGATATCTCAGCCACGGCAAAAACTATGCCATTGACTGCCCGGCAGCTTTTTTGCATCAAATGTGTCTGTTTCACATAATTACCCATAAAAACTGAAAACCTGGTTCAGATTCAGAAAGCAGGATATTCAACCGTAACTCTAACCTTAGGCAACTTCTAGCGACAAACTGGCCAATGTCACCCCCTAATCCCACAAACCTGTTGTTTCCTCCAGGAAATGTTGCTCCGCTTCCTTGCTCTACATAAACGGTAAGTGCAGTTACAGGTGTCGTTTAAAATGACACGCCGTACACTAAACACAAGCGCCGCTTTAGGCCTTTGAAAGCCGACACCGGACATCACTCACTCGGTGACCAGAAGACCAAGCGAGGGAAGGACGACGTGACCCAGAGAGCGAGAGAGGGCCCTAACACTGACACCACCGAGCCAAAGAGTGATGAGAGGCAGGGGTCACAGTTCAAACGGCCATCCATGGCAATAATCAGAGGAGCCAAGCGGACAGTGATGTATGGGGGATTGGCCTACGGGGAGCCCCCCTAAGGCTCTATGTTTTCTTTCAAGAAAAGGAGAGATTAGGCAAGTTCCTGGTTTTTGGGACTGTGTTTCTGAGTTACCTCACTTAGTAAAGCTAACTGCATGCCAGCAAGGTGCCCAAGAAGCAGAATAAAGATACACTCCTTCATGGGCATTCAAATGAGCATTTTTAGTGTGAGAATACCATGCATGAGTTTGCACACTGTCTGAATTGTGTGTATTGTAACCAGGTCTCGTAACAATTTAAACGTTAAATTAAGCTTTCTCGTCTAGCTACATTACCCATTGTAAGTGAATTAACATCTCACTGAGAACACACCAGTTCTTTGTCTGAGAATTTTTTTCCAGGATTTGGGGGGGAAATATCGTATCGTATAACCTATATTGGATGTGTTGCCCTACGTCTACGGAATGCTAATCATGCTCATGATCCCTGATAGTTCTGAGGTGACCTGGTTCTTCATGTTAACTACGCAGAGACTCAGAAAGCCCTACTTGTTCACGTGAAACTATCACTGTGCTGGGTTCCTTGTGTCCTGATTCTCATTCGGGATCCATGCGACTGAGTATAGCTGGTACCTAGAAACCTAATCTACTTAATCACCTCTCAAGAGGGACACGCTACTCAAACCCTTTGTAGGGCCCCTTATCTAGAAGGACTTAAGGTCTTGCACTGCTAACCTGGATCTGCAGTATAAACTCGTAAAATATTTTTACTAATAGCAAAATTCCACACTCTCATATGAGTGCGATGGTGAACATTGCAAATCTTAAGATTATGACAATACCTAAACCCTGTAATCACAAGGAACATGGTTGGGTAACCCAGTAGCATCGTGCCAAAATTTGACGTTGAGGGGGAACTCCCCTCCTTTTTTAATCATTTCTCAATGAGTGCGAACTGTTCGGCCACAGTGTGTGACACTTCCTACTTTTAAAATGATTTCATATTGGAGCCACAATTAATGCAAACAAACCCCCCCCAAAAAACTCTTTTGGTTAAAAACCATGTAGCCCTAATAGTCTTATAATGGATTGGCTAATAATTTCACTCAGGTAGACAAGCAGATGGAGACAGATGTCCCCCAGACCATGATCCCCGTGGCCTTCTGTCTGGGGTAGACCCCAAAGCGAGGTTTTCACACCGGTGTCACGTTCTAATTCCCCCTCCCTGACCGCAGGAAGTGGGGAGACAGACAGTAGCCATTAGCCTTTCCTTTGATTCTCATCACTGTGGCGATTTGTCATGTTCATGTCATGTATTCTCGGACCTCTAGAATGTCCTGTAGTTATTTATAGCCTTTGTGAGGACAGATACACACATGCACACACATTCCTAATGCATGGCCTGTACTGTGAACTTTAGAGTATTTAATGTGCTGCAACAACGTTGAAGTGAAAGGGCAGAAATACACAGAACAAGCACAAATATACAAAACATACCACTTCCTGTCTGCACTGTGTGATGTAAGAGGGTGTGCCCTGGTAAATATCAGAGTTTGTCGTTTTTGGCCTGCCTCTGCATTCCTGTCAAACTCTCATCTGTCCAGAAACATGCAGTGGCTTCAGGGACGTCCCGTAATCTCACCTGACTGCTTGAGGCTATTCAAAAACGGCATATGGCTGATGGCAAAAGGTCCATGGGCTCTGATTTAAAGTCCTAAAGGCACAAATGAGCCTTAATGAATCAGGCATGCTCGATAACCGCATTTCAAAGGTGTATTTTTGGTCACTGTGACATTCCTGTCCCAGACTGTAACACAGTGCATTTGAACACACACTGGTCAGCCAGAACACTAGGTGAAGTGAATATCATTGGTTATCTTGTTAGAGTGGCATCTGGCAGTGGGTGGGATATATTGCAGCAGCACGACTGATCTTCAACCTTCCCAAATTCTCCCACACCGCCCCTCTGCTACGTTCCCTCCACTGGCTCCCAGTAGCTGCACGCATCAGGTTCAAAATACTGATGCTGGCCTACAAAGCCAAACATGGAGTAGCCCCATCCTACCTCACAGACCTTATTACACCTCACACTGCACCTCGTATACTCAGAACAGCTCAGTCACTGAGCACCTTCTAACGACAGCTCAAGACCTTCCTCTTAAGAATATTTAGATTAAATTGTAACTTTTCTTATGGTCGAACTTGTGTACAGAATCTACAACAGAGTGAATAAAAAGATTGTATTCATAGTTGGGGTCCTGGTGAACCAGAACTGATCACTTAATCGATGGTAACTTGAAAGCACGTTGTAAGTCGCTCTGGATAAGGGCATCTGCCAAATGCCGTAAATGTAAATGTAAATATTGCAGTCCCTCCAGGATTTCGCGATAGACTTTTGTGATTGTTGCGATCTAAATTGCCTCAAGTTGTGGCAATTGTAGTCCAAACTTACAGTGTATTTTTTCATCTTGCATTTGATTTCAATTAATATATACAGACTATAAACATTCAAATTATGCAATTTAATATTGTTTATTTAAATAAATGCACTGGCACACTTTTTCCAACAAGGTGCTTCGGAAAGGGCTATAGTTGTCCAGTATAACAAATGTAAATGAAAAAAAAAATGCGTAGACTTCATACAAGAACAAAAACAGTTCTTGTGAGAAAAACCCTTGATTTGCCTCGGCTGGTCACACATGTCGGCAACTCATTTCACGACTTTCGTTTGTGTTCCACCGCAATGTTGCATGCGGTACAAAGTACTTGAGCCCCCACTTTCGGGTATTTGATGGTACATGTGCAACATTCCTTTCATGAATGTCTGCATGTTCAGTAACGCGGAAATGAAACCGGTTACGTTTGACTGGCGGAAAAAAACAGGAAATGCTGTGATAGGTAAAAATTCCCAGTAAGTCGCAGTGATTCGGCAAAAGTGAACACTTTGTTCCCGGGAAGATGGTCAAGTTCGAGGATCTGAGCGCCTTTGGCAAGAACTAAATTGTGATGGCTGGGAGGCTGGATCATAGCATCTCCAAAACTGCAGCTCTCATGGGATGTTCCAGTTTTGCAGCAAAAGGGGGGACCAAATCAGTGTTAAATTTTGAACTTTCATTTTAGAGGAGATCAACTCTCTCACACACACACACACACAAACACACATAAACAAACCTGCACGCACGCACACTCACACAGAGCAGTGAAAGAGGAGATGAGAGGACACAAATGACTCAGAAGGGAATGAACAGGTATGAAAACAACCTTCTCGAGCCAATTCACAAAAGCCTCATTCTTCTCGAGCATCCACCCACATTTAGAGGATTTTTTTTCTGGGAACTGGAGCTTCCAGCCTAACAAACCAATGCTGGTTATTGATAACGGGCAGCACGCAGACTAGTCAATCGGACAGGAAACTGATGCACCGCAAAACATTTCCCACTTGATTACGTACTTCAGCGCGAGAAGACCAAGCTGCAATCGAATTGTCAAGTGGTGCATTGTGATAGTAATGCGAGAGGAGATCGAAAGACAGGGCGCTTCACAGCAAGTCAAAACCCGAAGGAGCAGAACAGAAAAAAAAGGCCTTTGGTTCAGTTGTAATCACACGCAAGCACACACACAGCAAAAAGATAATGGTACCCGGCGGAATTGCTCCCCTGTCAGCGCAGCTTTGATGTGGCGGCGTGTTTGGGGTTGCACCGTGGGCCAGCAGGGGATTGGGTGACGGGGAACCGTGTTAATGGCTGCTGAACACTTTCCCCCAAGCTGTGGGCTGCGGAGTGATTGCACAATGCCTGATCATGTGTCGTTTTTACATATTGCGATGGGAAATCGGGTTCTCATTGGTGCGGTCAGCATTAAAACACATTAATCTCCTCCCAATCATTAACTGGATGATTGTGGCATTGAGTTATTTTTCAGTGTAGTTGACACACATTTGTGTGCAGCTACAAATAACACACTGAAATACCTCTTTGTGTGTGTGAGTGTGTGTGTGTGTTAGCCATCAGCTGCTGGCTGGATATTTATGGGTGGAGGCCTCAAAAGTTTAAAATAACACAGTTAAATAATAAAAAAAAACTTCAAATTTTACTCATTTACATGTACATTTATCAGACGCCCTTATCCAGAGCGACTTACAATCAGTAGTTACAGGGACAGTCTCCCTGGAGCAATTTAGGGTTAAGTGTCTTGCTCAGGGACACAATGGTAGTAAGTGGGATTCGAACCCGGGTCTTCTGGTTCATAGGCGAGTGTGTTACCCACTAGGCTACTACACCCTTACTCTGTTTTCAACTCGCTGTGACAAAAGAATTGAAATATTGTCCCTTTCCATTAACCTCTGCACAACCGGAAATCATGAATGTCCTACCTGGCTAATGGAAATAAATAGATGAAAAAGAAAGTTCCATATATCGCCATGTGCCTGAATGAGGTGACTGGCATGTATTCAGAAGGTGGGCGAGTGGTGCGTGTGCCAGCGTTGGTAATAAACCGGCTCTTGAGCGTGTGCGGCCTATGACATTTACGCTCCCTGAGAGTACACTCCCAACCTCGCTGCACAGAGAATACACACAAAAGGGCCTTCTCTGCCCTCGGTCTCTGGTTACCAGGGGAACAACACATGAGTCACCTACAAGACCTTCTCCAGGCGCCGTGTCAGTCTCCTGCCTCTCTCCAGGGCCTCTTCTCACCACTGACCTGCGTGCAGCAGACACTGCGGCGATACCCGATGCCCTCTGCCACACTACTGCTGCCTGCGGGCAAGGCTCCCGTCCCCTTTGCCATGTCCTCTGACCCATTTTCTGTCATGTTTTCGGCCAAACTGAGCAGAGTAGTGCACAAACTGAGCAGTCCCGTACAGCTCATAACCACATCTAGTACTTCTAAAAGCAGGGAAAAAAGGAAAATGCCATACACTGGACAGGGGAACTGGGGCAGGTGGCAGTTTTGGGGATGAATGGCTCTGATTTGGGGAAAGTCCCTCTGAACATTATCATTGGCAGATTGAGAGATCACTTTGTCTGCATAAGCTGGTGTCTGAATTTCATATACAGTAGACTAAAACTACACCTAAAAATGTAAATGTAACACGGTAAAAATGAAATACCACATTTGACCAACCCCTTTTTTAGGGAACAAAAAATTGGTCAACAAAAAGCTGTTCTGCAGCAAATGAGGTTGATCAAAGGTTCCTTACAGGTGTTATAAGTTTTCTTGACCCCTCTGTCTGCATAACAGCAGTGTTCGAACACACTGTGGTAACATAGCCTTGTGCATATTTAAACAGTATTATACTGCAGAAAGTAGTCTGTTGCTACGAGGCAAGAAGAAGGCAATTAACAATGCAAGAGAGACAGACCATCAAAACTCTGAAAACCTGTACAGATGAATTACAGAGTTGTCAATGAGTACAGTCTCCTTCACCATCAAAAGCACTTTTCACTTCTCACAAAGCATCAGCTTGCTGAAATAGACCCCGTCACCCCGTTTTTTTTTTCCTTTTACAGTAGCCACAGACAGTAGCCTGACCCTCATATGCGTTTCTCAGCAGCTCTGTGGAGATTGCACAGGTTTTGCAGGTTTTGAGTCGTCGAAGGGGAGGTTCCTCAAGTGTGTGAAATCAGCTGTCAAACACTGAGGAGGAAGTGTGATGGTCTGAGTATGTTTTGCTGGATCCAGGGTCGGTGACGCGTACAGAGTGAGAGACACTACCACAGCACTCAGCAACTAGCTGGTGAGGGGTTCATCCTGCAGCAAGATAATGACCCAAAACACAAGTCCAAGCTACACCAGTGCTACCTCATGAAAAAAAAAGAACAAGATGGTAAGCTTGAAAACATGCAGTGGCCAGCACAGAATTAAACAGCATCAAGGTGGATTGGGATGAAAGTGAAAGTGATTGTCAATGTGATACACTGCAGCACAGCACTCAGTGACACAACAAACCTCAGTGACACCTCAGTGGTACCTCTGGATTCGAACCAGCAACCTTCTGATTACAGAGCCGCTTCCTTAACCGCTAGGCCACCACCGGCCATTTTTATTTAATTAATTTTTTTGTGCCTTTTGTATGGGCAGAAGTGTGAAAGCAAAGCAACCTACAAGTGCCGCACATTTATGGCGACAGGGTTGGGAAGAACTTTCTGAAGAATATTTGATTTCCATGGCAGAAATATTTCCATAAGTCTGTTCAGCTGGTATATCTGCCAAAGGTGATGAGACAACAGTCTATACATTTTTGTTTATATATATGGATTCTATGATTTATTGTTTTTTTGCTCTGCACTTTCATTTCTAAAAACGTTTGCCCGATAGGGTATACAGTGTCATTCGCAGGCAATGCTACATCATTTGTCAAGGGTTAAGCAGACTGATCAGACATGTTCGTATTGATCACAAAACCAGTCAGTTACCACGTCCATGTGAGTGTATGGGGCTGAAGTTTAACTGTCTTTTGCATGGATCCAGCAACAGGCGGCATGTTAGACAGACACTGCTCATGACTTCAATCATATCTGCTGTTTATAGAAGCCTAACTCACTCTCCCTGCATTCAACTAATTACTCTATTACTCTAAATAAAACCTGGAATGAACAATGTTATCTGATTGGAGCACTTGTGCAACCGCAGTACATTAAAGGACAGAGGAAGGGACTTGAGTCTCAGACTTCAAGGCTTGTGACTCATGACTGATTTCTTATCTACACTGATTATGACAACATAGACTCACTGTGTGCTGAAAGGAGGCAACTGATTTCCTGATTCAAGCAGTATTGTGATGTCATCAGAATTCAAGGCCATGTTATGCTTGCCTGCATTGAGGAAAAACATGAGGCCTTGATTGCAATTTTTTCCTATGCACAATTGTTCTTCCTACAGGCAACAACACGATTGGTTAATGTGTACCCTATATTCTAAGGTGACCGCTAAGTCCATGTCAGGGAGGACACTTTTATAAAAACTGACCTGAATTTCATTTCAGAACAGAATTCTTGCTGTGTGCTGATTGGTTAGTCTAATTATAGTCTTTCAAGCAGAAGGGCCCTTCAGTTATTGTGCAGTGGGTAAAACCGTGAAACAGCTCAAAGTGGCTGACCAAAGTGCTGTACACAGACACAAGAAAAGAGAGAGACAGCGAATAAAACAATAAAATAACAACAACCAATAAAATAATAACCATAATAAAACAGTAAAACCATCATCTCAGATAGATTTAAAAGACAAGGAGGAAAAAAATGTGTTTTGAGGGAGCTCTTAGAGCAGGAAGGGATTTGGCCTGCCTGATGTTCAAGGGCATTGTGTTCCAAAGTCTTGGAGCAGCGACTGAATATCACCTCCTTGTCTTAAGGACAAGTAACAATGAGTGTTCTGCTGACCTGAGAGCACGTGGAAGAGCGCAGGACTGAAGCAAATTGGACAGATACTGTGGGGCAACGCCATGACGACATTTAAAAGCAAACATACGAATTTAAAAATTGATCCGGGAGACAATGTAAAGATGCTACAACTGGAATAAAATGCTTCTGTTTTTTCGTACCAGTTAAAACCGCACAGCAGCATTTGGACCAACTGAAGTCGATCAAGTGACCTCTGGTAAAGCCCAAAATAAAGTGCGTAGTCCAGACAATTCGTAATAAGAGCATGGATTAAAATCTCAAAGTGAAGCCGAGAGAGAACTGATTTGACTCTCGACAGTTGGCTCAATTAAAAAAAGCTGGTTTTGACCACTGAGCTGACCTGTGCATCGAATGTCAATTCGCTGTCCACTCTAACACCCAAGTTTTTCACAGCATCTGTCAACTGTTGATTTAAGTCAACTTTAACTCTCTCACTTGCTCCAAACAACATAACATCTGTCTTAAAATGTAAAAAAAAAATCTGTGACATCCATACTTTAATGCCATACTCTCCAGGAATTAATTTGCTAAATATATACGTTTTCGTGTTTTAGTGGCATATAGATTTGACTGTTGTCTGCAAATGAAATGGAACGCAATGCTGTGTTTCCAAAGACTTAACCCTAGAGGGAGTAAATACAAAGAGAAGAGGTCCAAGAGTTGAACCTCGGGGCACTCCACACGTGAGAGGTGCTGGAGCAGGACCTAAACCACTCTAGGACACCACCCTGAATGCCCACCCAGTTGTGCAAATGAGACAGCAGAATCTTATGGTCCACTGTGTCGAAGGCAGCAGTGCAGCTGATTCAGTGCTGTGACAGCTTTTAGACCCAGGCTGAAAATAATTTCAACTGGTTGTAAACTATTTTCTCCCAAGACCTTTGAGAGGAAAGAGATCTTAAGAGATTGGACTAAAATTAGTGATGTAACCACAGCATGCTTAAAACTCCCATTTTAATCCCATTGATTAAACTGCCACTAAAAATGCTGAGCATTTAAGGTGCAAAAGCAAAGAAGACCTATTTAAAATGATGGGGAGAGATAGGGAGAACCAGAAGGTTTTATATGACCAATAATTTCTTCCAGATATGATAAAAGTCACAGGCTCAAACTGGTCAAAGACAGCTGAGCATGTGACATAGATGGATGGCCCAAATATGAACACCCAAATAAGTCATCTTGAATGCAACAGACATCTAGCAAATATTTTTATATAATCTGCACCTGAACAGAGCGGTCGTGTCATAGCCAGTGTCACACTTCTACTCACCTACAGACGGCACTCTCCTCTGGTGCGTCGGACACTCCAGGGTGCCCTGCTGGGTGCGACCAAACATGGCGGAGTAGACGGCGATCTGCATGCCGCTCTTACAATTCAGTCGCATGCGCTCACCTTCACACGCCACCTTACTCTTGTACTCATCTGGAGAAAAAAACACACACAAACGCACATTTATTGGACACTATCACTAAAACTGTACCAACTGAATATTTGGGGGACGTGTCATAACAAGAAGTCATTTAAGATAAATCTTAATTGTCATTGGCTCAGTGTGAGGCATATAGTTAAAACTTAAATTACAAACAAATAAAATAGTATATAACATAATATATTAAAATTCTACCAAAAATATACAAAAGAACAAATTGCACTCGATTTTTACAGTCTGTTGCATGTTGTGTAAAGATATTGCACATTACTGCACATAGTTATGGAAATATAGAGTTTATTTTTTTAGTTTAGAGTCTGGATTGCTTTTGGATAAAAGCATTTTTTGAGACTGTTTGTCCTGGTTTTCATGTCTCTGTATCTTTTGCCTGATGGTCCTGTGAAATGTCTATTGCTTATTTGCCTCATCGTGAGGCGTAAAATTGTTCCAGTTTTTTCTGCTGACCTGATGACCTTGTGGAGCACCTTCCTTTCTGAGGAAGTGCAGCTGCCGTACTACACACACAGTCCAAGTACACTTTCTACGGAAGTGGTAAAGGTCAAGGAGCAGGAGTACAGTACACTCTGCTGCACCTTCTTCAGCAGCTCCTTGGTGTTGGCACTCCAGGTCAGGTCATCCTCCAGCTCAATGGGACCCTCTATACAGAGTCCCCGCCGATGATGAGTGGCTGGGTGTCACTTTTACTTTTCCTGTAGTCAACCACAAGCTCCTTTGTTTCTGTGCTGTTTAGGATCAGGTTGTTGACTCTGCACCACTCTTTCTAAAGTGTGTATGCAGTGTAATGTGGTCAGAAGCATTTCATTCTTATCATGTGTAGTCTTTGATGTTTAGCAAGGAAGATGAGGGGGAGTTAAACATGTGCAGACATCTCACCAATGAACAGAGGGACAGTGACCTGCGACGGAGATAACAGACAACGGCCGCACAGCACAAAGGAGCGCATAGTGAGTGAAGCATAAAAAGGTGGAAGACTGAGAGAGGCGTGGCGAAGATCAGAGGTGAGGGGTGGACAGACATTCACACGACATCAGCGTGGAAGTAACAAAAGCAGACTGATGACGGGATGATGGATGATGAGCTGGCTGGACTTTTGAGAGGCAGTGACACCTGCAGTCACGCCCCAAGAGCTGCTGAAGGTCAGACGCAGTTTGTGTGTGGCTACTGTAAAATGAAAAAAGGTGATGGGGCCTATTTCAGCAAGCTGTTGCTTTGTGGGGAGTGAAAAGTGGAAAAAATAAAAGTGGGCATGTGGATATGGTGGATAGTGTAAATACATCTGAAAAATTCTCACTTCACCTTACACACACCACCAGCCTAATACCTTATGGAAACTATATTTAATCATATGTCATTTATTGGACTCCTCCTATTTTAAACAGAAACAAAAAGGACACAGATAAAAGATCCAGATAACTACCAGGAGGTTCCTTCTTATTTCATCTATTTATTTATGTAAATGCTGAGGACACTTGAGAAACGAAACCCTGCAGACATATAAGGTTTATGCTAATTGCATGTAAATAGTGACTAGAAAATTTTCTTTATGGTTTGAGTGCTTTACTTATTAATGGGAAGTTGTTGTGTGGGGTGATTTGTATGTGTTTGTTGCATGTTTTTTTGTTATCAATAAATACATGAAAAGAAGTAAAAAGCATGCAAACTTCAAATGGAAATGCACTTTCATGCTCAAAACACCTATTCCTAGACTCATTGAATTATTGCACTTCAAACGGTTTTCCATCGTATTAATATTCTTTAATCGCTTGGCAATGCAAAAGTTGTAATGATTGTGTGTGTGTGTGTATGTGTGTGTCTGTGTAGATTTTTGTGTGAAAGAGAAGCCAGTAGCCTCTCGGGTCTTACTCGGCCTGCATTTGTACCACACTGAGAGGTATTTGCTGGTGCTGGGGCAGGGGTCCATCCCGAAGAGACGACTGTTGACAAGAACCTGACAGCTCCTTCTGTCCTGGCACTCATCCAGCATTTTCTGAAGAAGGACAGAGAAAATAGCAAAGAAAGAAAAGAAAGGAAAAAAAAGGAAGAAAGTAAAAGAAAAGGCCACACAATAAGACCAACCAGAAAAGAGACTGACAGCACGACAAACTTAAAACCCTTTCAAACAGCCCACATTACACGACCTTACATGGACCTGGGCTCACAAAAGTAATTCAAGTATTTGAGTGACAGGTCTGCTAACAGTCCTCCATAGAAAAAAAATCTATAAACAACATATTTGGAAATACTTTGCACTTCCCAAAATAATTTGATAAAATGTCATAACTATTTTCAAGAGAGAATAATATCCACTAAATGAAATGTTTAATATATGCCATATCTGACTTTTGAGACTCTATAGCAGACATAGTGCATGGGGAGTGGTGCTAATGTCACATCAAATAAGGATTTACAGAAACAAAGTGACAGTGATAAGTAATAAGTGATAAGTAACTGCTTACTAGCTATCTACATTACGAACAACACAATGTTTTTTTTGTGGGAGTGTAATATTTTCTGACACCTTGAAATGGGAGGAGCCATGTAGCCACCCCATAGTTTCATTTATGTTTGTAGTGTGCCGGTCCTTTAAGGCAGTGGTTCCCAATAACACACCATATAGGATAATCAAACCTCTGAATATAGACTCTATATATCCTACAGTGTAAAGCAAACTGAATAGTGGCCAGTCCACACGGAAACGGTTTTATCTGAATAAAAAATATCTGTAGGATCTGGCCTTGCATCTACACAGAGACAATTATTTTCTGAAACGGGTTCCAGAGTGAATTTCTCTTTTCCACGTCTACGTGTGGACGGTAGAGCGATGTTTTTTAGTGAAAGCGTTTGACATATTAGTGTCGTATTAGGTGGAAGCAGGTAAACACCAAGAGGTTTGTAATTCCTCTCAACAAACTGCTAATTGCGTTCAACATGCTGTGCTGGGGCATGGACGTGGAAATGAGCGCTGTTGGGAATCTGAGCTCAATTGCTTTTTCTCAAGAACCTGAAATGTGCATCGCAAAAAAATTGAATTGAATTGTGAGAACTGACTTGGAAATTGGGGAAGCAAATTTGCTTTACATTTTTGGGATGTAAAATGCAGTTTCAATTACACTGGAATTCAGAGGCTATTTAATACATTCAGATTCAGTTCGTACAATTTAACTTCACTTTGTGCAATTCAGATTCAAATGTATTAAATTCAATTTCAGTTTGTACTGGCACAAATCTGTGCCCATAGACTGTCCCTGAAACTGCTGATTGCCAGTCACTCTGGAAAAGGGGGTCCGACTGATGCCGTAAATGTAAATAACAAAACACTGACATTGAACCTGGAAAAATCCTCCCTGTTGGTTGAATATATACAGTATTTGCTAAAAACATTCAGAACACTCTTTTCAAACAGCGGGCCCGAAAATTGGCCCTGGCGGGAGCCCAACTCTCCGGTTTCAGTCGCCGGCCGTTTGTTTTGACACAGGTGAGCACATTCCTGCGCCTTGGGTTCTCCCTCTCCAAAAAAATGCAACCCCTCCCAGCGAGGGAAGAACACATCCCTGTACACACAGCCGAAACGCTGAGAGAGAGAGAGAGAGAGAGGCACGCCATCAGTGAGGCCAGGCCGCAGCAGCGCTCTGTGTCTGATACGGAGACCTTACAAATCCATGTAAGGCAAGCTGACAGTGCATGTGTGGTGAGCACGCGTGAGCGTGGATGCCATTAATCACACAGGGACGCGCAGACCTATTTCATCTTGATGATGGGAGGAGCCTCAAGATTTGAGAATTTCGTGATGTTTCGGCAAATGTATTTCCCCTTGTATTTTTTTGGCTGCGATTCTTGTACAACCAATATAATCTGTGTTGAAATGTGTTATTGTGTAACTTTGTGGAGTGTATAATATAATGTTACAGTAAAATGTCTTAGAGTAAACCATGAACATACTACAATATCAAAAGCAACTGCAATTATCAATCGTTTCTAATGTTTTTAGTGTCTCTGAAATACACATAGTGCCGAAATGGAGGGGACAATCCTAAAGTGAAGTGATTGTCACATGTGATACACAGCAGCACAGCACACGGTGCACACAGTGAAATTTGTCCTCTGCATTTAACCCATCACCCTGAGTGAGCAGTGGGCAGCCATGACAGGCGCCCGGGGAGCAGTGTGTGGGGACGGTGCTTTGCTCAGTGGCACCTCAGTGGTACCTTGGCGGATCGGGATTCGAACCGGCAACCTTCTGATTACGGGGCCGCTTCCTTAACCGCTAGGCCACCACTGCCCTCCGCTAGGCCACCACTGCCCTGAACAGAACACGCGGATCAGGCAACAAATGTCTTGCATTTACCTATGAAAACGACTGTGAAAGGCAGTGGGGTTTTATTCTCAGCGTCTGGCAACACTGCTCTGGTGAAGTCTGCGGCGGGGCTCACCTTGCCGCAAAAATATACACAGAAATAATGAGACCGTTGTCGTCTAGGTTGCAGCCTCCTGTGGTTGTATACTTGCACGTGCTCATTTTGTAATCGCACTTCTCTGAGCTCTTTAAAGCCCCCACCATCAGTGTCATAACCCTGCTGCAGACTAACACGCTCTGAGCCTGTGGAATCTGGGGGTTAGGAAAAAGCCCCAAAGGGAAACAAAAACCGCGAGCCAACACTGATTGCGTAACGCTTTGTGGACATGTATTCCGGGAGATTTCACCCTTCAGGAAAGCCTGTTTTGGTGGGTCTCACCAGCACAAAGCCATTTCATGGGGTTCTTGTCGCAACATCGGTGCTGAATTGGCTGGGAGGCGTACGAGCTGAGGGGGCGGCCTTTGTGCGTGCTGCCCTGTCTTTGTAACCACCCTGCACCGGGTCCTATTCTTCCTTTACAAATTGCCAAAGGAATGGGCAAATTTGGAGGACCTTAAGAGGACACTGAGCGAATGCTACTAGAGGAGGGTGGTGAGGCATTGAAAATAGAGGAATTTGGTGAATAAAATATTCACCAAAAAACCCTAGAAGTCTAATTCATTTTAATTAAGGAACTCTTACATTGCATTATGCATTAATACACTTCGTACAACAATGCACACTAGTTGATGTAAATACAGGGTGGGCCATTTATATGGATACACCTTAATAAAATGGGAACGGTTGGTGATATTAACATCCTGTTTGTGGCACATTAGTATATGTGAGGGGGCAAACTTTTCAAGATGGGTGGTGACCATAGTGGCCATTTTGAAGTCGGTCATCTTGGATCCAACTATTGTTTTTTCAATAGGAAGAGGGTCACGTGACACATCAAATTTATTGGTAATTTCACAAGAAAAACAATGGTGTGCTTGGTTTATTCTTTCATGAGTTATTTACAAGTTTCTGACCACTAATAAAATGTGTTCAATGTCACCAACCATTCCCATCCATATAAATGGCCCACCCTGTAGTTGAGTGTCCTGTACCGATGGTAAAATGCAGTTCAATGATATTACCAGTTAAAGGTTTCCTGTTAAAAGCAACAACCTTAATTCTGGAATTTCAGAGATCAAATTCAAAGTTGTAAATAAACAGAAAAACCACTCGCAACTCAATAACCTGCTTCCGTGCGATATATTTCAACGTCAGTGAGGTGAGGGGCACGTTCAGTACCTGCAGTGAGGTTGACACATGACAGTGTGTGTTGTCTCCAGCCGGCTGAGTCCCACCGAGGACAGACAAGGGAGAAGGACACTGGAGAGAGTGGGCGGAGCTCTTCCTCCCATAAAAAGCTGACTGGATAGTGATGGTGGTCCGGGGCGGGCAACGCACAAACAGGAACTCTCCGTCACAGGCCTGTTCCGTGTAGTTCTTCAGCACTTTGGACAGATAACCTGTAAAACAAACCGAGCAAATGGGAACATTTCAAGATTTTTTAAAACCGGGTTAAAGATAAAACAGAACTGAACAGCACAGTCGACATTTTTTTTTTTTTATTGTTTACTTAATGGACGTGCAGCTGAACAAACACAAGTGTGTATTCATCCTCGGCCACGTTACACAGAGGCGGCTACCCGCTGCCGTTGCCATGTCCTCGCGTGCGTTGTGCCGTCACCGGCGACCGAGAGGAGCGGATCAACAAGCAGCGCGCCAGCAGCACGTGTTTTGACTTGCCCTCAACCGGGCCACCCCGGAGACGGTCGGCTTCATCTTCAAAATCCACAATTTCGTGGCAACACTGTAGCCGCGCCGACCGCTGCCTGTTGCCTCGCGGCTTTCTTATTGTTCGGGAAGCGCGGTCTGGAAAAGGCATACCTTTCACACACTGCCGCTTCTCTCACTCGTTGTCATTTCGCCTGTATACGTGTTAGACAGCACATACTGAAATGAAAAAACGTTCTGTCTGTGCCTTTGCAAGACATGAAGATGATCCTCGGCCTTCGTCTGGCTGGATGGCTACACAAACAAGCCCAGGCAGCCCCGGTGAGCTCACTCCAAAGTTCCTCTCAGTGTGGGCTCAGCCGAAACGCCTTAATCTGCAGTATAATCTTCATAATGGTACCAAAATTATACTAATAGAGGCTGCAGTTGCTGAGATATTCTCAGTTGGTTTTGGTTATGTCATTTTCTAAAAAAGTGTTTTTCAGAAAAGGGCCAAGGGCTGGTGAGTTTAAGGTCTTCCAGGTATCTGGACAAAGGCCCAATGCTCAACTGTGATGAACTAAATTCATTTATGAATGCAAAAAAGAGATTTCATGTGGAGCCTGTTGGTTGCTCTGAACGTAAACCGTAAAGAAACACTGAGTATTTACATACAATGGCGTGCAAAGGTCTGTTTATAACATATATTACAGTTACACTAGTTGAAGAAGAAGATCTGATCAGCAAAAGTCGTGCAACATTGCCCACATTTAAATCAATGCTTCTTTTGAATATTAATGATAAACGCTGACATTAATAAAAAATATTGTTATAAATGGATATTTGTTATCCATTTATGCATTTACGCATTCAAGCCCTTATCCAGAGCGACTTATACTCAGGAGTGACAGAAATAGTCCCCCTGCAGGCACTCAGAGTTAAGTGTCTTGCTCAGGGACACAGGGTTGTTAGTAAGTGAGGTTTGAACCTGTGACGTTGTGATCATCTGGTTCATAGGCGAGTGTCTTACCCACAAAGCCACTACCACCATATCACATCCTTGCAAATGGATCATCGAACTGAGCTGATTCTTCCAGGATTCCGTTCCTAAATAGTAGCCATCTTCATTCTTCCATTCACCTTAAAATATATACTCAGGCAGAATGAATGGGAAGCAAAGCTGCGAATGTCAGGGTGTGCTAAGCTAAATTATCTTCTCAGAGCTTCACCAGGCAGGGACCGTGTTCACCGTCACCTGCTTCAAACGTGAGGATCATTATCCTGTCAATGAGTCTGAAGACGGAATCCCATTGACTGAAGGTTTATTGACCGATTCAAGTTACCTCACTATAGCTGAGAGCTCAGTAAACATGGAGAACACACACACACACACACACACACACACACACACATTGCACACAGAGATAAGATCCACTCAGCTTGTGGTGATTTAGTCAGTGCTGATACGGACAAAACAAATAATCCTACGTCTCCCTTTTTCTGTCTCCCAGTACAATGCTGTGAACCAGTAACCATCCACACCCACACCAGTACAGAGAGATGGAAGGAGGTGTGGCCTACAGTTCAAGACAGGTCATGGGGGGGTGGGATCATTATCTTTCTTATCATTCACACATCTGATTTGGAGAATAAACAAGGACATCCCCTTTTCACAAGGCGAAAGGTTCAAATAATTCATATGTAGAGAAAGATTATATTATTATGTCATCATTTTGTAATACACCTATAGATTCCGCTGTGCCTGTCCCAGTGTACATGTACAGGAGGGAAATTGCAGTAGAAGGCGATTGTTAGCACGACGAGTTGAAATAAGCCAACATTTTGCACATTGTACCTTTAAATCTGTATTTAAAAAAAAACTCCATTAGTACAGTCGTTGGCTCAATAAACCAAAGCTTTGTCTGGCAGCAGCACCAGATCATGGCAGGTACCACATTCCACAGCGGGGGAACAGACTTCCGCACGGACCCCACACAAAAAAAACCAAAAACAACAACAGAGCAGCAAAAACCGATACGTCCCCCCACATTTCAAATAAACACAGCCATCAAGCCAAAAAAATATATTACGTCACCGCGCTTGGTTGTTCCACCAAGGAACAGCCCTGAGGCGTACTATTTTCTGTTCAAAGGCACCATTCGTCATAATTGCGACTACGCTTCGCCTGTCAAAGGGAGTCTCTGTTTAAAGATGCCTTGTTTGTCCCGATCAGGTTTCTCTTGACATATTAGAACGTTCTGGCTTGGAGAACTTCACCCCGGCACGAAGCCAGACGCTGCAGATGTAGGTCACCTCCATACTCCAACGGGCAACTTCAAAGCGTTTTATCTCGCCTGTAAGTATGCAGACAGTACGTGAGTGCTCTATGCGTAGCGATTATCCAAAATGACACTCTGCAATGCCGACCTGTCAGCCATCCGAACGTTGCTCAAAGTAATTACGGCGTCACATGATGCCCAACGACCAATCATCTTGATAAGCAGTCATGTGGGGCCCGCCAGCGTGCTCATGTCTGCCGGTAAGTGGACTCTAACTGTGGTCATGTGATCGGTACAGCTACGCCGTTGGCTGACCTGAAAGGTCAGACGTGGTCGGCTAATTAGCGGCACGGAAACACGCCGCTGTTTTGTCATCAGGAGATAAGGGGCTTCACTGGACAAACTGGGATTTCCTCCTCATTTCCTAATTAGTGATGTGGATCAGTCCAAATTAGTACCGACGTTCTAACAGCACAAAACCCACCTTCATACCAGGAGAACACAGAGCGGGAAAGATTAGATTAAGGTCGGGACAAGGTATCTTATCAATAATACCCCATTACCTGAAGGCAGCTGTAGTAAAGCTGTAAAGATGATGATTTTTGCAACCTTAGGTCAGAAAAGGGTCATTGGAGGGTCATTAATAATGACCAATAACCCTGCACTGCACTTTTTTCATCAATTGTAAAAATGGCCTGTTGGCAAAACGTTCGTAAAAAAAGAATCATTTGTAATTTTGAGTAGTAGTTTTGCATTGCGTGGTATACACGATATAAATTTGGCCTAATTTAATTCACTCGCTCCACTTTTGATGGATGTGATGTTGCGAAATGAAAGTTTCAAATGGAAAGATGGAATGATCTGATATACATCGATATAGATAATGGGGATATGGTTTAATTTCGAAACGTTGCATGCCGTTAAAAGGTGTATTATTTCGCATTTTCACAATTTATTTGAAAAACCAACGTGTGTGTGTAAGTACACACAGATACATGACTTGTCAAAATGGAGATTTCTATGTTTTTGTTCAATGAGTAAGAGAAAATCCAGCAATTTTCTATGAATGTTTTTCGAATACAGAACTCACTTTTTACTGAGGTCATGACTTTTATGGGAGAATGTTTTAATTTTTTTTCCAATAATTGCAGATGAATATTCTATGCTCATGGCTACTTTGACATGTGTAAAAGGTGTATCATACAACTTCCTGCTGCAGTGCATTGGCTATGGACACATCTTACCGTTCCAAAAACAGTTAACAGACCAAATCATGTACCACAATACATACAGTCTCAATATAGAAGTTTCCATCTATATCGCAATATGAATTTTATGCCATATTTATGCCATATCGCACAGCCACAGCCTGGAGAGAGTAAGAGTAGGGAAATATCCGTTTAATGTGTGCAAACATGGTGCTGATGTATTACAGAATAATCCCCCTTTCACCACCTCACCGTTCTGCTCCGGGTGCGTGCGGAGGTAGAGCGCGGAAGCAGCATGAGTTCTGCTTGAGTAAGGCGGGGGAATGTAACGGCGCGCTGCCTCCAGGGGTGGGACTCCGGTGTGGGGGGATTACCCCCTTCTCTTGGGACTTCCCTTGGGTTTAAAATGATACGGCCGTCCGCCATTGGTGGAGACGGCTGAAAGGCATGTTCTGTACAGGTCTCTGTTCTTTCTCTGAGGGAGAAACAGAAAACCTGCCAGGGTACACTAGCTACTTACTGATGATAGCATTTCAAACCACAGCATTCTTCTTCATATCAAAAACGAGTAAAAAATCCCCAGAGAAGGACATGAAGAAACCTAAATCAGCAGCTTCTGAAACTGCCAAACCAGTTTATGAACAGCAACTCTCATCTATGAATCCTTTTATGCACACATACTCATAAAACTGATTTTATTGCCATCTATTTTTGGTAAATATATAATAATTATAACCCTTGCCTTCCCATGCACACATTTGTGGCAGACGGAGGAATTCATGAAATGCCTTAAAATAATTATTGTTTTTTTTTCCCAACGCAGAAGGACATCCCACACCCTAGAGCAGCCCTGCTGATGGCCGCCATGGGCAGCGGTTCGGCGGTTTGACCGGGTGCCGGTTAGAGGTTTATGCCCACAGCGGTCTCATCAAAGCGGTGACATTTATTTTTAAAACATGCTCCGACCACAGGATGTGGTGCGAGGCCTGAGGGTGCAGCCCCACGTCTTGCTTATTCTCGATGGGGGGAAATGGGACTCCCGTCTCCAGGAACCCTTAAAAAGCACATAAGGGCAAATGAATAAATGGGGATGGATCTTCTGTCCTCTAATCCTCTTCTGTGGAACCGATACAATGATATACACATATACAATACATATATCACAAATACATATCTTAAAGGTGCCCTGACATAATTTTTTTTTTTTATATTGGCCTCAGTCGTCCCCTAATACTGGCTTTATCCAAAATTCAGCCATGGTGCAGAATTACAGCCACTTTGATCCAGTGCCACAATGAGATTTCCCAGGACGCACAGTTTAGGTATCTGTAGCTTTAAATGCTAATGAGGAGGAGAGAGGCGGGACGAGGAAGCAAAGCAGAATGACCAAAGCCATCTTTACACCTATCGCCAATGTCTATAGAATTTCACAAAAGCAAGCTGTCTAGTCAGTGCTTTATTTTTGTTTTTTATTCAATTGTAATTTTTTCCTTCAGTAAAATGCACATCAAAATGTTGGGTTATTTCCACACACCACTATTCTGTGTATTTCTTCAGTACTTAAATTTAACATTGAATTCTTAATATGGCGACCAATGCAACGATTTTAACAACAGCATTTCAGTTGTGCATTTCAGCATTTCACACACACACACACACACACACAATCAGCTGAGGGGGCTTATGCACTTGAGCCTGTTCCCTGGCTTCTGCAGAGGTAGATTTAAATCTGCCGGGCCCCAGGCGTCTGTGCTTCCCGACCTGCTTCGTGCATGATCCGCTTTAATGACAAGTATTAAGCAGGGGTAGGAAACTAAAATTCATCCAGGGAGGACACACCCTGCAATGGGACTGAGAACCCGGGTGGAGGTGAAGAGTTTAGAGGCATAATGTGTGTGTGTGTGTGTGTGTGTGTGTGTGTGTAAAGCCCTGGGGCAGCTGCACTCATTAAAAGTGCAGACCAAACAAAAACAATCAGGTTTGCTTCCTCTGAGCCCCAACGACACCCTGTTTCAACACGCCTTTGTACAAATGCTACACAATCCCATTTAATTGAAACTAAATTCCAGAACACTTTTGCACGTGGGGAGTGTAAAAGCTCTCAGCAGCAGCAGAGGCAGCGTGCAGGTGACTGGGGACCCTTCCCCACAGCTTCTTAAGACGACCAGGACTCCCACACACCTCCCCAGGAACCCCAAATCGTCCATCTATAGAAGCCGCCTCCCGCGCCCTTTCAGTTAACACATGCCTGTTTCTCTGACCTGTGGGGTTAGGGGTGATTTAACCCCTTGGTGGGCAACAGGATGCATTCTCTGGGACAACAAAGCGGTCTGATGTCTGTAAGTGTGTGTGTGTGTGTGTGTGTGTGTGTGTGGGTGGGTGAGGGTGTATGGAAGAAAAAAGACTGTGTGCCTGTGTGTCAACATCCTTTCTGTTGTTGGTAAAAGTCTGCATGCCCACCCACTGTCAGACTCTAACATTGTGGACTCGTCCGTGTCTGTGTGTGTGTGTGTGTTATAGCTAAATGAATGAATGCCGACTATGGCAGTAAATGATGTGTGTGAAAAAGAGGGGATAAAGACACAGGTCATACAAATAACACCACAACCATAGATAAATATTACACCAGAACATTTAATGAGATACATTAAAACGATGTCTTTATATTATTGTGATAAAACCAAAATTTGAGTTTCTGTATAGATTTTCGTGATGGCGAAGAGGCTGTCAGTGTCGAATCCAGACTACTTGTCCGATTAGGCTCGGAAGTTTAGATCGGAACAACACCCAGACTATTTTTTATGAATCGGAAGAACAACTCTTTTGTAAGAACATATGTGGCGACCACTTACAGTCAATAACTGATATCAGAAACAGAGAAAAGTAGCCAACTAGCGCGAGCCGCTCACACCAGCAAACAAGCCAGCTGATTCAAAACGTGGTTTTATTATCATGGTTCCAGTTCAATATGCAAGTGGGCACAACTTTTTTTGGTATTCCAGGTCTCTCCAATGCTTATTTAATTTGATACGTTTTTTTTTTTTTTGATACGGTAAATGCCCAAGTACTTCGTAGAACGGTGATTAAATGTGATTTGTCATACTGCAGGTTATTTTCCCCTACCAACTCCACAATCACATAGTTTTAGGTAAATAAATATGTGTATAACAGAAAACAGGATTCAGAAGAATTTAAAAAATGGAAAAAACTTAATTGAAATGGACTTAAAAAGCACTATACCACTTCAAATCATTAAAGATGAAGAATTTCATTAATCAAAATCATAAAAGTAGCTTTAAAATAATGTAAGCCATCATGCCACACGAAACCCGAGGCTGTAAATGAGAAATTCTCCTGAAAGTTACAGCCATGGTTATAAACACAGCAGACAGTCGGCGTGGATTCCAGGACAGTGCCGCTGCTGAATTTACTACATCTGCAGTACAAAAGTTTTTTTTTTATCTTCTCAGAACTCCACAAAGCTCTAAAATAGGATAAAACGGAGACGATTACCATTTTAAAGAGATGAGAACATTGAATAGCAGGCGGCAGTGGGAGGGCTGTGAAAATAAAAAAGGTGAAGAATTAACAGGCTTAGCCGTGGAAGGATTTCTGACGGCAGACGACTACAAACGCCTGTGATCCGCAAATGCTCCAGACTTGACTTCGGGGTCTTTAACAGGGAAAAGCCTTCCGCCACTAAAGCTGAATGCCTACAATAAAAAAGCCACAAGCCCAGCCAAGCTCCTTCCTTTTACTGGTTAATGGTGCTGTGCATTGCAGCCAGAGGCCTGTACATGAAACTGTACCACGCTCAATACTACAGCAAAACTTTTACTTTGGAATCCTTATAAAAATGTGTATAAAAGACAGCAAGTTTAAACCGCATGCTTCTAATTTAAGCTAAATGTGTGATTTTGATTCAATTACTTGTTCTGGTAAGACTGATCATTGTTCTTTTCACTAAAACAGGAGTTTGCGCGTGACAAGTCGTACTTCAGTTCTACAAACATAAAAAAAGATCCACGCCCATCCATTCAACTACAGCTAGGCCTGTTACTCTGATTCTCATTCTTGTCTGCTCATTGTCCACCTACAGTCCACAACACACAACAATGCGCCTTGCTTTCGGGAACTATGGGAACTATTACTTTAAACTGTCTGAATGAACAGCTCCTGTAACTTTAACAAAAATTCCCGTCATTCTTTTATTTCCCTGTGCATACGTCCCCAAAAAGACATATCTTGATTTCATCATTCAAACATTCCTTCTCCATTCTTTCCTTCTTTTTCCTGTAGGGACTCACAGAGCTTTGATTGTTCCACATGAGCTTCAGATAAAAGGAGCGACGCGGCTCTCAGAAGGACATGTCAGCTCCTAAATGGCTCATAAATTACCTCTTGGGTAGGCCAAGACTGCGTGGAGGGGTGGGGGGGTAAGGCATCAAAGCGCTGCTGGCATTCTCCACCGGCGCAGCCAGGAGCGAGTGAGTAGAGGGGAGGATAGAAGGGGGAGAAGTGGGGGTCTGCCGAGGGGATCATTTGATAGATACATGTAAGTGGGGTGGACTGAGGCAAATAACGACTGAGGCAAAGTTTTCCCTCTCTCTCTGCCGCTCTTCTGGCTGAAGGACAAGCAATTGAGAGTAAAAGTGTGTGCCTTTCAATTTCAGCCTGCAAGGAGAGCGTTAAAAAGTCGCAGCAACGAGCAGGGGCCGGCCATTTCTAAACTAGACAAATGCAAGGCGTGGCAAAACTGTGTGGAAATGTTATTTCAGGTAATCAACCCTTCGAGCTCCTAATTAAACGACTACAGCCCTCGGTTCCACCTCTTTTTCTCAAGAATAAATCATGTATATCACCAGAATGGAATGCATAGTGTATACAGAATTTGGTAGAGCCATGCAATATCTTTTAGTATTAATAACACTGCATTGTGGATTGCGACTTTGGCTAACCATTGTGGGCAGTTGTGACCGATTAGGAAGTGGGGAAACCCCCCCCCAAACCCGATTCTGCTGGGGTCTACTGTAAATCGTACGGATACGATTTTTTTTTTTTTTTTAATCAGCTGGCGAGAGCAACGCCCTCGGGTACTGATTAACTCGTGGACAATCTCCGCTCACTTTACCTCTCCCGCAAGGCTTCAGATAAAACGTGAAGAAATGTTCAGTATGCGACAGGTACAGCAATGTCAAGTTCAAAAAGCCCTTTGTTAGAGCGCAGCAGTGTGAAGAAAGCAGATTTTTTTTAATGGAAATGTATCCTGTAAGCCATCCAGTGGCAAACGTTTTATGGTTGTTTTATATTAATCGCTGATTAATTGAATTTCAACTAGATTACAATTTTGCCTTCCAAAGATTACCTAAACGGGCCAATTATAAAATGACGTCTGTGTTCTGCTTTGCAATGATGCCCTCCTGTTGCATCACAAATCCTGCATGTGTATTAAAAACAATTTATTTTAATTAATAACTTTTTATAATTAATAACTTTTATTTATAGAATGTTAAACTGTGCAAAAAATGATATTTTAAAAAATCTATAAAGGTCAATGATTAGTCATAAATTTCAGCTTTGGTCAAAATAATCATGATATAATCATTGATTTTTTTGCAAAAATAGAATAGCCCTGAAGTATATTTAACATGTCATTGTTAACAAAGAAAAGAAAATGTGTACATCAGGATTAAAGATTTCCTCCTGGTTATGCATTGGAGGAGGACTGTCCTTCAGCATGAATTCTGCAGAAATGCACTTATCCTCCATTAGCTGTATCCTCCCGTCCCATGTAGCGCAGAAAGGTGTCAATGAAACATCCTGGGATCTCTCAGGATGAGACGGGGCACGCATAAACACAGCTGCAGCATGTGGGACGGGGCCTTGGCTCGCTCGCTCGCTCGGGACAGATTCAGGCAGCCCAGAAAACGGCTCCTCCTAAAACAGTCATTAGCAACCTGTCTTGGAGGTGCAGAGTTAAATAGTCCAAGGGCTGAAGGGAGCTTTTACGCTGGAACAATAAGGTTGAAAATGTAGCCGCCTGTCATCATGACCGATCTCAAAATGGTTCCTGTAGAATTCGACGAGGATTGTAAAGAAATAGAACATTATGCAGAAAATGCCACCATCTGGAGAATATCAGTGGTCCCACCATTTGGGAGAAAGTTTATTCTACATTATTACCTCAATATTCCATACGCAAATCCCTGATTAAGCATTTTAGTCAAAATTCTGATCACACTACAAATAATGTGCCACGCACATTAACATAATAAAAGTAGGTTAGTGAGTTATAAGGATAGGTCTAGAATTACCTAATTTATTGGGAAAAGGAAAAAAATCCATATAAAAGTAAATGCCCTTTTTACAATTTCACACGTGCCGTTTTAATAAGCAGGATAATCCTTTCACTTTGGGTGGTTCTCTTTAACTCACACCTCATTGTGGATTATCCCTTTCTTATCGCACACATTCTGTTTGAAGAAATATTTCAAATTGGACAGCTTTTGACCACCCCCGGTTGCTGGGCAACAATATGGAATGGACCAAAAAAAAAAAATGCATGTAGGTATTGTATTGTAGAATTTAGCACACCACCCATAAATCACAAACACACGCACACACACACTCCACATTCATCGTCGTTCATCCTGTTCATTAAAAAACCCCAGTCTTTTTTAATTCAAGTAAAAATGCCAATTTAAACATCTTCTGGTCAAGTTCACCAATTGACCCAAGTGACCCGTGTTCACCAGCAACATGTAATGCAAGGACATATTGCATTTGCTCAGCAGGGGGTATGAGACTAAGCTGAAGTTTTGTAATTAAAAGGGCTTGAACTTGATTATCATGCACTGTGTTCACGTCTATCATTTTACTCCGGCTCGCAAGGTGCGTTTTGATTAGCACTAAGACGGAAGCAGAGGCGACGGTTGCTGGAGACCCCAGCAGTAGAGCGGGGGTGGGGACAACACAGAGGGGTCTGGGGAATGAAGGCCTGGCAGGGAGACTGCTGGCGGCTCGAGCAGGCTAGGGCTGCGCGGTCTGCAGCTGGGTGTCCTGGGTGACTGCTGGCCGTTGGGTCAGCTGTTGCTGTAGTAATGACATCAGCAGCTGACTAATCGAGTCCTGCACCGGCACTTTTCCTGCAGCGCCTGCAGAGGGCTCGCTCATACGGTCATGGGAAGGCTTGGGTAGCGCCCATGCCGACATGTTGAAGGAGTTTGTGGCTGACATACACAGAGAGGAGATGCGATAAACATGTTTTTATCGTGGCCATGGGTCGCTGAGTGGGGTAATTGGAACTTGTGGTCTTCAGAAATAGTCTGGTTAGTGCCAGCAGATCAGTCAGAGAAGCCAGAGGTCCAGGGGTTGTGGTACATCGGGGTCGAAAACAAGAGCAGGCAAGGGCAATCCAGAAGAAAGGCGAGGTCAAGGCAAAAAGGGTCAAAGCCAAAAAAATCCGGCAATAGTATGAAGAAAGGCGAACAGTGACAATGGGCGAGCCACAGAGACGGGCCAGTAACAAACAACATGGCGGTTGGGCCTTTATACGGGATGCCCTGGGGACAGCCACATGCCCCCTGCAGAAATGAAGGTGGTGCCAGAGCCATGACAGTAACTCATTACAATTTAGGTTTTATTTAGGATTTATTAAAATCTAACCTTCAGGCTTCAAGACAATGGGAGAGTATGTAGCCAGTTCAAATTTTGATGATGTGTCAAGCAAATACTTGATGCTTCAGCTTGCCTTATGAAGTGAAAGTGAAGTGATTGTCATTGTGAAACACTGCAGCACAGCACACGGTGACACAACGAAATGTGTCCTCTGCTTTTAACCATCACCCTTGGTAAGCATTGGGCAGCCATGACAGGCGCTTCCTTAACCGCTAGGCCACCACTGCCCCATATTGGTAAATCGTAAGAAGTCCAACAGTACAGGTCTTTAAAAGGAGCCCAGAGTGTCTTAACTAACAGACAGAAACAAATTGGCATCCCAATCTTCCAACACATGTCCCTGAAATAAGGGCTTTGAGAATAAAAGCTTTGAGAAAAGCCATTCGAAAGGCTGCAGATTCACCCATGAATGTTCCGGCCAAGTGTGATGCAGTGAAATAACAGTTCTCGTGCCGCTGCAGCCGCCAGCCTCCTCGGCGCTAGACAAAACAAGCCAAGATCCCGGATTTGTTTAGACAGGGCTCACCTGGCCAACTCACACACACTGTGCTGCTTTCTTCTGTGGTGAAGGGGGAGCGAACGTGAACGAGCCAAAGACCAAAGGTAAGGTGGTAGGGACTGTCTTTTGGGGACAGAAGGCCATCGTTTCGGGTTCCGCCAATAAACGGCCAGTACTTACCAGCCCCAGGCTAGGTGACTGTCGATGCCGAGCTACAATTAAGACATGTTTGAGAACATATCGCAGTGGAATTTTAGTGTACATGCTTAACCAACATTAATCGCTGTTGTTTAACTAATTTAGCGTGCTGATTGGAAGCGCGGTTGGCATGCCTGCGCCGATGCCTTCCATCCGATTCCGGTTCCATCTGTCCCTTCTCTGAATGCTGTTGACTGAAAGAGCACAAACAATGGGGCAAGTAACAACAGAGATATCCAGCAACTGCCCGTGTATTGTTCTAGTATTTCAAGCCTATTGTTTTGCTGCCCCCGTTCTCAGATAGCAGCAGAAGAGACAGCACCGGCCACCGGCCACAGACCTGAAAGGGTGACCTAAAGTAAATACCAAAAAAAGGTCAGGGGGTGAACAGACAAGTTTCCCTTTGGCTCCCAACACCTTTAATCTAACACACGGGAAAGTCCTTGACTATCAAGCTATTATATCTGCCTGAACAGTGCGGTACATTCTGTGCCAGTGCGTTTGTGTGTTTTGCAAGTGTGTGTCCTGGTGCCCAAACTACAGATTATATAAAAAAAAAAAAAGGACAATCTTCCTTTGTGTTTTGAACGCTTTATTTAGCCCTGTCACAACTAACGAGATAATTGCTATATATATACACAGACACACACACACACAGCCCACCCACCACTTCATTCGGCCCGATCCTGAACCGTGGTGTTACACGAGGGCTCAGCTCGAAGTTTTCGAAGTGCGTCAAAAGCAGCGTTTCAACTGGTCCAACACATGCATGCACAGATGGGACAGCGTGAGCAACAGGGAAAAAGCCCCGTGGCTTCACCGTGATACGGAGAAGGTGTGGGACAATATATCAGGACACTTCCTCTGGTGATGCACTGCCGACACGCTGGTACCCAGAACGGTTCAACACTTGGAGAGCATTTTATAGCAGAAAAGCACAGGAACTAAACACATTGAATTAAAATTTTTTCTTTTCTATTATCCTCCTCTCGTTATTGCGTCATAGAGAACTGTCCTGCAACGCGATACCACTGTTATTATGGAGATGATATCAATATTTGATCGTATCAGATGATTCTCTGTGATTCTGACCCCTACAATGGAGCAGTCGCCGGGATTGACCTTGGGTAACTCCGTGACCCCTTAAGAGCCATTCATCTCATTGGCCAGCCACTAAATGGGGACACATTACAGGTTTATGACTCTGTGGGCGGAGGGAGTCTTTCACTGTAACACATGGGTGATAACAGTGCCGGTGGGACCCCTTTGACCTCAGATTGAAAAAGAAGAGGTCAGGGACCTATAGAGTCAGCACAGGGTGCAAAACTGTCTGTGCATTAGCTATGCTGGATAGTAAGGCAATTTATAAATACGCCGATTATAAAGCCGACCACCTTATTTAACGAGAAGTCTCCTTCAGGAAGGAATTCGTACCAGCGTTGAATCAGAAATTGCTTTAGTATAATATGTCACCTTTTATTTCTTCCGTTGAATTCTGTTACACGTTATTATGTATAATAACTATATAATAACAGATATAAAGAAACACAAAAATTCGAAAAATAGGAACTGAAATAAGCGGCAAGAGGTACGAGCTGTTTTGTCAGGATGCTGCAGACAGTAATCTCGACAAGCCCCCGCGTTAACTTAATTCCCCGTCAAAGTGTTTATCTCCCATTCACGGCCATTAGCGGCCTCATTAGGGGGTGCAATTCACAAAAGCTCCTTTATTGCGGCTATTAAACCGGGCTGCCAGGCTGAACGCTGGCCCGCGGGTCCACTTTTTCACCCCGGGACACTTGGCCTGACTGGGAGCTTGAATACGTGAACCTTTCAGCTAATGCAGCTGTCAATAAAACTCGTCAATTAAAAGAACGCGACGGGCACTCGGGTTCTAGCCGCGTCGTGATTGGCCAGGTTCCTAAAATGCTGTGTACTGATTGGCCAGTTCTCTCCAACGCTGCGTCTCTGGTGTTAATTGGAAACAGTTGCGTCGCCATTAATGCGATTCAAACCCCCTCAAACGCAGAAGGTTGTCGGGCTCAAACCCGCGGCGAGCTCGGCGTTGACGGAACTGACCTGAGAAGTCGGAGGAGCCGCCGGCGACGCTGCCGAACACCGTCGCACACGTTACTCCCAGCACGAGCGCGTAACTAATGGCGGAGAAGGACGCGTCTGGGAAGAACATCCTCGTGCCGGCTCCCGACCTCCTCTGCGGCCGCCTCACGGCGCACTCGCGGCCATCGCTCCCCCGGACTGGCGAGTCCCACACCGCGCACGCTGCGCGCACACTGCGCGGTCCGGGCGAAACTGGCGGCGTCCGCACCTGAGAGAGAGAGAGAGAGAGAGAGAGAGAGACTCCCCCCGGTCCCAAAGACCGGGAACTTTCCCTCCCGCAGACCCCCCCCAGCATCAGCATCCACGTGGTCTTAACACACACACCACCCGTTTTACTTTACTTTAAACCAAAGCGACTTGCAGGAGGAAGACACCACCAATTCTCATTCGGTTTCTGTACATTTTGAGTTGCAAAACTAAAAGCCCCGATAAGGTCTAACTTGCTAGACGACTTTTTTATTTTATTTTGTGCGGTGTGTGTGCATGTGCGTGTGTAGTGTTAGACTCGTCTGAAATAGTTCTGCCGAAAAGTATTTCTCGCGGTTTCCCATCCGAGCGCGAGTTGGTTTTTCTTTTTCTTTTTTTATAGCCTCGGGCGTGTAGTGAAAAATGCCTGAGATGATTTCTGATGCTATATATCCGACGGGCCAGTGACGATACAATAATGCCTGTTTGAATAATATAATCAGCATGAAATGGCTTATTACCATGGCGTGATTTATTAAAATGCAATTTAACATAATTGATATATTTTCCATCTATTATACACAGTATGTGCACCAACATTCAAATGCTTCAAGTAATTAATTTTTTTTTTTGGATCGGTAAACAGATATTTGGTGCATTAAAAAGACAATAAATTGGTGAAAACCCCATTCCAGACATTGTTTACATTTACAACATTTACAGGGACAGTCCCCCTGGAACAACTCAGGGTTAAGTGTCTTGCTCAGGGACACAAAGTGGGATTCGAACCCGGGTCTTCTGGTTCATAGGCGAGCGTGTTACCCACTGGGCTACTACCACAACATTATTAATGTTGTAAATGACTCTGGTAACTGGAAATGTCTGTTAATGATGGAATATCTGCATACATATCAGCAAGAATGAGTTGTGAGTTCCGGATTAATTCCTTATTAGAAAACGCTTTTGAATTTAGTACGGCTGAAAACAGTTGCATTGATTAAAGAAGCAAGAACCTGGACAAATTCGCACTACTACACTTACTTATTCATATATACTGACATTGACAAATATATCTTTACGTATATACTGATATATTTTTTTTAATTCCCAGGCTATTTATTTGAATTAATTAATTTAACTTTTTATATTATACAGTCGGCATATTGTCTATGTTGTTATTTCTTGTGCTGTCCACTTCCTGCCGCGACAATGTAAATTTCCCACTTATGGGACTAATAAAGGATCATCTTATTTTATCGTATCTTATCTTATCTTACAGTACAGTATCTGTTGCATGAGTAGATGCGGGTTTCAAACTTAAAAAAATAATCATTTTGTATTTTTCCCTATTCAAACCCATTTAATGTTGTTTCCGGAAAACAAGATAATTTCTAAATGACAATAAACTTTTGTATGGACGCGATGTCCTGAATAATTAGTATGAAACAAAGCATTCAGAGCAACTCACGTAACAACGCTTGAAATTTGAATTAACAAACGAAAAAGATTGTCCTGTCGCGGTTTCCAAGCACCGGCCGTGGCATTTGTTTAAGAAAACGTGTTGGTTTGTGACATCTCGTGGCTACAGGCGAGAATTACATTGTTGTAAGCCTCAGAGCGGCCAGCGCGTAATTAAAATCTCGCGTTTTGGACTCGAGTGGCTTCCGTCCCCTTCCGCGCTTCGGGAAGGTTAAGCATGGCGGCGTGCACAAGGAGGTTCGCTGAGCTCTTGTGCTCAGTGCGGGTTTTAAGGAACATTCAGCTCCAAAATGAACGTGAGGGATTGTGTGTGTGTGTATATATATATATATATATCGTAAAATATACCAAGTACCTTTGGTTGAAGTATAAAGTGCTTACAGTAGAGTTTCTGTTTTAATCGCAGCATCTGTAAGGTGGCCGTGACGCGCAGCTCTGTTTCTTCACAGGATTTATTTCCACATCCGCGCCTCGCCTCGCTGCGGGGGGAGACGGGCAGCCTCCAAAATTCGTTCCACCAGCCAAACCTGTAATCGTGGACAAGAAACAGGCGGAAACCTCCGAGCGACGGTACGGCGTTTTTTTTTTAATCGCATATTAGTGTGTGGGTTATGTGTAACGAAATGTTTTTCTCTCTGTTTTTTCTCTTAAGTTTTCTGAGTCCAGAATTCATCCCTCCTCGGCAGCGGACGAACCCTCTGAAGTTTTCCGTCGAGAGGAAGGACATGATCCGGAGGCGTAAAGTGCTGCGCATCCCGGAGTTTTACGCCGGTGAGGCTGTTTCCGTGGGAAATAACGTGGACAAGCTGAAACTTTCGTTTTCGTAAACGTCGAATTGGAGCTGTGTTTGCCAAATAAGAAATATGACTATGAGTGATAAATACTAGAGATGTGTATTTGCAAAGGATCTCACGATACGTATCACGATACACGATTATCATGATACATTGTGATACTGTGCATGTTGCGATATTTTAGCTCTGTAATTTTGTAGAGTTGCTGTGATAGGTCCGTCATGTTTTGCTATTTCACTCTGCCCGAAATGCCAAGCAGTAATTCAGAGTGCCCAGCTGTACATCGCCACCTACAGGAGCGCATGCGGTAGTTGCGCCACCCGGTGGACTAAAATTTTATATAAAAATCAATATTTGATGTCCCCTTATCGATACAATATCACCACATACACTATATTGCTGTTTCAATATTCTCCAATACTTCTTATAAATACCTTTTTACTTTTTAGGTTCTTGGTTTGTGCTTGATTTTATAGAGCAGCATTTTAATGCTATAAAGAAGACTGTTGTATTTTTACAAACCTGAAATTGCTCAATAAATCGGGTCTTGTGTAGGACTGACTGGATACTTAACAATATATTAACAGGCAGCATTTTGGCCGTCACCATGAAGGACCAGCATGCAAACGAGAGTACAAACCGCTTTGTGGGAATCTGTACTCAGAGATCTGGCAGTGGACTGGGTGCCACGTTTGTCTTGAGGAACATTATTGATGGTCAAGGTATTACTGTTCTATTTATTATTATTGCTCACGGTTTTTCAAAGAATGGCTGAATATATTGACTGCAAGGTGGCTCTATGGATTTTTTTTTTTCTCAGGTGTGGAGATCTGTTATGAGCTATACAGCCCCCGCATACAGCAGATTGAAGTGTTGAAGCTGGAGAGGAGGCTGGACAGTAACCTGATGTACCTCCGTGACGCCCTTCCTGAGTACAGCACCTTTGACCTTGACATGAAAGCCGACCTTTCCTCTCTTACTAGAGAAGTGTCTGTCAATCCAGTGAGTTGTGGGATTTTCAGTTTTTCTTTTTTCTCATTATTCAATCTAACAAAGAATCATTGCTCTTCATAATCCTTTCATTTACTGTGCAAAGCAGTAATCAGAGAAAAGGGCGGCTATTTTGAAGAAACTGGAATATAAAACATGTTTTCAGTTATTTCACCTTTTTCTGTTAAGTACATAACCCCACATGTGTTCATTCATAGCTTTGATGCCTTCAGTGAGAATCTACCAATGTAAATGGTTATGAAAATAAAGAAAACACATTGAATGAGAAGGTCCAAGCTTTTGGCCTGTACGGTATGTTCATAAAACTAACAAAAATGGTAGTTAATCTTCTTCGATATACAGAAATCTACCAAGTAGTTTTTTTCTTACATTGCAGAACACCTTTGACCTTACTCTATCGAACAAGCACCTTTCTTAACATGCAGAAAATATTGCCGATAATGTTATTAAACAATGGATTTATGGATTTGGAATCAAGTACTAGCTGCTACCCCTCACTGCGGTCTTTTCTATTGCTTCCAGCTCAAAGTGAAGATGAAGCCCAAGCCGTGGTCCAAGCGCTGGGAGAGGCCGAAGTACAATGTCCAAGGCATCCGCTTTGACCTGTGCTTGACTCTGGAGCAGATGGAGCATGCCCAGAAATGGGCTATGCCTTGGAGGGAGTACGACATGCTGAAAGAGTACGACACCTCCAAGCTGGAGGAGGAGATTTCGAAAGAGGTGCAGAAAGAGATGAAAAAGTGAATCCTCTCACCTCCCAACACCTTTTTCATGGACTCTGAACATGGAAGGAAGGATTCCACTTCAGCACTCACTGACTGGATATTAGGAAAGCCATTAAAGGGGACCTGTGCAGAATGTCTCAATGTTTGTTTAAGCAATTTGTGGTTTAAATGGGTGACAATAAATAATATTTGCCATTCACATTGTAGACCTTTTTTTGTTTATATACTAGTAATATCACTAATTGATTAAGGTATCAAGGTATTTTTTATACTAAGAGTAAAACTAGTCACGTGACATTTAAGTTATCGTTATATGCATTTCACACATTAAATGTAACTTAAATGTAATCTTTCTAACTGTCACACTTGTGACTTTCCATGTTAACATTAACTATTCAGATAATAAGCCCTATTGTCCCTTTTTTTGCTTTATGGTAGATGTATTATTTGCATGCTCTTATGCCTAGATTATCTCTTTGTTAATTACATTGTTAATAAAATATATATTTTAGTAATATTATAGCTTTTCAAAACCAGGTTTTAAGGTCCTTTAAAGAACTCAGTCCCCTGATTTAGTAACTTAATGGTTATTTGTTGTCCTGGCTATGTAGATGAGTTTTTGTACCACTAGGTGGCAGGAGTTGTTAAAGTCTTATGTTTATTTAACGGCATTTATCAGACAGTTATTGTTCGCCAGACTAAGTTATTGTTCGTTGGTTAAATGTAGACTAGTCCACGGTTGTGATCAAAAAAGTTTTCACAAAGTTTGCTGCTTCCATTTTTATGATGACAATTTGCATATACTCCAGAATGTTATGAAGAGCGATCAGATGAATTACAAAGTCTCTATGTTTGCCATGAAAATGAACTTAATCCCCAAAAAGCTAGTTCCACTGCATTTCAGCGCTGCCACAAAAGGACCTGCTGAGATCATTTCAGTGATCCTCTTGTTAACGCAGGTGAGAGTGTTGAGGAGCACAATACTGGAGAGAATTCTGTCCTGCTGAGTGAGTTAGAGTAGCAGACTGGATGTTTTAAAAGGAGGGTGATGCTTGAAATGATTGTTCTTCCTCTGTTAACCAAGGTTACCTGCAAGGAAACACGTGCAGTCGTCATTGCGTTGCATAAATAGTTCTTCACAGGCAAGAATATTGCTGCTACTAAGATGGCACCTAAATCAACCATTTATCAGATCATCAAAAACTTCAAGGAGAGAGGTTCAACTGTTGTGAAGAAGGCTTCAGGGTCACCAAGAACGCCCAGCAAGCGCCAGGACCGTCTCCTAAAGGTGATTCAGCTGCGGGATCGGGGTGCCACCAGTGCAGAGCTGGCTCAGGAATGGCAGCAGGCAGGTGTGAGTGCATTTGCACGCACAGTGAAGACTTTTGGACGATGGCCTGGTGTCAAGAAGGGCAGCAAAGAAGCCACTTCTCGCCAAGAAAAACATCAAGGACAGACTGATATTCAGCTAAAAGTACAGGGATTGGACTGCTGAGGACTGGAGTGAAGTCATTTTCTCTGATGAAGCCCCTTTCCGATTGTTTGGGACATCTGGAAAAATGATCCTCCGGAGAAGAAAATGTGACGCCACCACCAGTCCATTCACATTGATATTTAAGGCATTTGGCAGACGCCCTTATCCAGAGCGACCTACAACATGCAGTGAAGTGATCAATTCTGGTTCACTAGGACCCCCAACTATGAATACAATCGTTTTATTCACTCTGCTGTAGTTTCTATGCATAAGTCAGACAATATGAAGGTTACAAGTTAATCTAAATATTCTCTAAGTCCTGTCTCGTGCCAACAGTAAAGCATCCTCAGATCATTCATGTGTGGGGCTGCTTTTCATCCAAGGGAGTGGGATCACTCACAATTTTAACTAAGAACACAGCCATGAATAAAGAACAGTACCAAAACATCCTCCGACAGCAACTTCTCCCAACCATCTAGCATGATGGAGCACCGCGCCATAAGGCCAAAACTCCAAGCACTGATTGTGAAGGAATGGGTCGCCATTTGGACCAGAAATTGATTGACAGCATGACAGGGCGAATTGCAGAGGTCTGGAAAAAAGAGCTGCAAATATTGACTCTTTAAATTTGATATAATTGTCAATAAAACCATTTGAAATGTATAAAATGCTTGAAAATATACTTCGAAACACAGAAACATCTGCAAAGAAAGTCTAAAAACGAACTCTGTGAAAAGCCGTATTTGTGTCACCGCCCAGGTGTCCCCGCCCACCGCCCTGTTGTAATGACGTCGCCGGTGACGTCACCCTGTCACTTGTGGATAGCGCGGGCGCCGCATTCGCCGCAATCTGCTCCAGGTAGCGAGCGCGGCGCCGACAGCCGGAGCACAAAAGGCGGCCGCGCTTCGTCCATCTCCGCACCCCGGCGGGGAGAAAGAGAGCGAGTTGGCGGCGCCGTGTTCGTTTCCCTCCCGCTTCCTGCTCCATGCGCGGTAAGTTCATTAACGCCTCGCCGCCATCGCCTTTAAACGCAGGACTGCAGACCTGCCAATGAACGTGTGTTCGGCAGGACGCAACAAGGCAGGCGGGAAGAATAGCGGCTCAGAAAAGGTTCTACCCTGCAGAAAAGCAACGGGAACCCGTTTGGCAGGTTGTGAAGTTTCAGCCTCCTGAGGACTGAAACGCTATACAGGCGACACAGCTGCGACACGGGCAGCAGGCGGTGAAGCCCCTTTTGTGGCTTGAAATGATTTAACCTGAGAGAGAGAGAGAGAGAGAGAGTGAGTGTGTGTGTGTGTGTGCGTGTCTGTGTGTGTGTGTGTACCCGTATATTCATATTTCATCCCTCCATTCTTATAGTCAAAATAACAGTCACCCCCCCACCCTGTTCTTCACCTTCAATTTGATGTTTATGGAGCCTGTCTGTCAACACACACACACACACACTCGCAGGTCACAGCGGATCAGGGGAACCTTGGACGTCCTTTGTGTGACAGACTCCTATCTAGGACAAGCCCAACTCTCGCCGCCCCGTCAGATTGTGTGGGACATGCTGACTTGACGCTGATAAAGAAGCGATAATGCACGCGGCCGTGGCCTCGCAGCATGGCCGTGGTGTCAGAGTTTAATCGGCGCGCCGCCACTCCGTGTTTGACCGTCTCCGGCGTCTCTCGTCGAACGGGGCGCACAGAGAAGTGCTCTGTCTTTCAAAAATAGCCTCCAGATTATTTTCCTTTGCCTGATAAAGGGGCGGCTTGTGCAAATGTTGGTCTTTCTGCAGAGTGGCAATGATGGCGGCCGGGATGGAACTTTATAAATGAGCGGCTGTGGGAGAGGGCGGCCCGTCTGGCCTGGTCCGGTCCACGCCGCTTTTGCTGAACGTGTTCCCGCTCGGGCCCTTTCCCTGGATCCTGTTCCTGGGATCAGTTTTTATACCCCTGGGTCGATACAGGGACATCAAATATCGATATTTTTGAATACAAATTAAGTACTTAGTTATGCTGTTTTGGCTGAATAATTAATGTAATGTGATCCACACAGATCGTACACAGCATCTTGCTTATCAGCTCCGTTTTTACATTTTCGTAATATGTACAGTCTCACAATATATCGTGATCTAATCGTATCGTGACCCCTGTATCGTGGTACACACCCCTAATACCAATGCTAATTTTACTAATTAGACCAGATCGGGCACGAATGCTGACATCATCTTGTCTATGTCCACTCTGCGCTCACAGACCAGTTTTTTTTTCCTCTCTCCATGATAATGATGTAGTCAGTGTTGCATGTGAAGAGCGTTTTTTTTTTTTTTTTTTTGGTATTGTATTGTATTGTATTGTATTGCACCAACAGCCAGTAGACATGATTTTTCATGTGCAAAAGTGATATTGTGACGCTGTTGTGACGCCATGATGGACAGCTGATGGCAGAGTTCTCCTGTCTCTTGATGAGGGCTTTGCCGCTCTCTTCTCAGCTACTGAATGTCACCACTGATTCTGGAAACACTTGGCAGGACAGTCTGGATGATCGGAAACCAATGTTAAATTACGGGCACAAGTATGACACATTATGGCAGGGTGCTGGGTGCGGCCCCTCCCAAGAATCTCTTCTCGTTTTCTACAAATTTATTTTAGATTTAGTATACATGTTCACTTGCATTGAAAGGCCACAGGTCAAAATCCCGCTGACCTCAAAGTGTTACGCGTTAATGTTCCTGTTGCCTTCCACTCAGGGAGTGAACGATTGGAAGGTTACTGGTGGTTGTAAATCCTGTTCCTGAGGATCTCCTGGCTGTTGGTCGGAATGAAAAGCTTTTGGCTTGAGCTCCTCGTGGACCAGGCTTGAGGTGGTTTTGCGGTGACAGGCGACCACCAAGCGGTAGTCCGGGGTTCATGTGTTGGCTGGAGACTAAATCCGGTCCTAGTTCAGCACGGCGGGGTAAATATATAGTATCTCCCCGGCTGTGAAGCAGTTCATGCATACCCGTTCCGATGGTAAGTGGACCTCGCTCCCCCTCCTCCTGCATTAGCCGTCACACTTCTCTGGGTGAAGAGTCCCCTGTCGAGCACTGTTGCTCTGTTAATGACCGATTTGCTTTACCTGAGCGCTCATCAGAGCTGATCTCAGTGGCTGCTGGTAATGAGGATGTGGCTCTCAAGTCAGGAGGTTTGTTCAGCGTGGGGCCGAGCCAGATGGCCCGGAAAGATACCGAACCACCGTGGCTCTAAATGCCCGTGTGCAAAGCGGTGGGCGTCACACTTTTTGTAAAAGTGTTTCATGTTCTAAAATTTTGGTTTACTAATTTTTACTTATACAAAAATGGACGCATAAGTAAAAAAATTGAGGTGAAATGGATGAAAGCAGATGGCGATGGTATTTTTAAACCAGCACATTTAATTTCCATCGTAATCTAGTGCTTGTAGCGCGTGCAAAGGACGCCAGGCTTTTAAAACGCTGAACATTGCAAGAGCTCACAGGGTCTGTATGGAAACGGCACAGTTAAAACTCTGACTATGTGACCGTCATTTATTTAAATGCCACACACAGCATAACAAACTACTCGGGTCGGGCTCGGGCTGAATTCTGTTGGGCTCTGGTCGAGTCTAACTTCTTTGGGCTGATTACGGCTCTAATATAGACCCTATATAGCCTGCGGTGTAAAACAAGGACAATGAGAACAAAAACCTACAACTGCTAGTTATTTGTTTGCAAATTAAAGTTTGTAATGAATAATTTTATTCTTTTAATGTGTGTGTGGAAAGGAATTGGGGTTGGGTGGTCCTGGCTTGTCTTGGACACAGCCAAGAGGGCTTCAGGAAAAGAGGGCTTCAACACCACTGGTCTAGAGTAAAGTTTGATACACTCAAGGTCTTGTTGTAGATGTTTTTACAACCTTAGATTGAAATCTTAATTTTCTAATATCCTGTGTTTAAAACAGAAATAATCTTATATTTCAACAGATTGTGAAAGTGCCTGAGGAGCTTTTAAAATGGTCAGTTGATTATATGTCCCTGCCCTTACAATACAGTGATAGAATAAGGACGGACTAGACCAGAGCGTATTGTAGGGCTTCTCGGTTTTGGCAAAAACAGTAATCACGATTGATATTTCTGTGATTTATTGTGAAAGGAGAACATCATTGCAAAATACAATACCGCCAAGTAATTGCCCTGACATGAGATTAATTGCTCAGCCCTACAATATATCAAAATGTTTGTGTACGGGTGTGAAACCAGCTTATTGATCGTTTGTTTGTTTTCCAATTGAATTTGTGCAGATTATCGGTAACATTAAAAAGTGGGAAAAGTTTTGAAATGGGTTATTGTTGTCACGTGTTTTTGCATGACAGAAACGCTGCCATTGAACCCTTTTTCTATCCTCTGTGGCGGCCCTGGCACCGCCGTTCGCGAACCCACCTGACTGAAAATGAGCGCAGCCTTCATATAGGCTGCGCCTCCTGTTAACTAACTATCTGTCCAGGTCCATGACTGGTGGGCTCCGCTCCAAAAGGACCTTTCTCTGACAGATCCGTTTCCTGCTCCCACCAAGACAGAAGCCCCCTTTTTACTCCAGCCAGCGGTGCATCCTGAACAGGCCGCCTTTTTTTGCTGGAAGGGGGGGTGTTGCTATGCAGGTGTCTGTCAGCACCCAGTGAAAGACCTTTTTTTTTTTAACATTTCAAAAAAGTAAATGAACAAATGTTTGTTTTTCCAGCTCATGAGCTTATGATGACCTCTGCATTGCACTCACTAAAATATACTCAAATATTTATACCTCAAATATGTTTCTGGCGTATATATTTCAACTTTGACTCCACCCCTCTTGGCTGATCAGAATGAGCATGAGGGCACGTAATTATAAGAAGTTATTTCCTGACTCGCCATTGCAGGTCCTCTGCTGGGGTTAAACTTCTTTTTTGACTTTCCTTAGGAGAATGAAAGGAAGCCAGCGGTAAGAATTAGATCAGAGGTTCTGCGGAAGACTTTATTTGTCTTTTTTCTCTCTGATCTCTTCATGGAGCTCTGGCAGGTTCTCTGGCAGGGAGCTCTAACATGTGCTTCCAAAAATTTGCCAGGACATAGACGGGCCTTAGAAAGAAGCCCTCCGTTCTCCTTCCACCGGCTGAAAGAAAGAGTTGGTGGGTCTGGTGTTAGGCACGACAGTGGTATTTGCGTTGTTTTCTGTCTTTCTTTTTTTTATCCTCTGTTGCTAAATTGAGGAGGCTTTGCAGTATCATTCAGGCTGTGGTTGGGGGGGGGGGGGGGGGGGGGGTGAGAAGTTTCTAGAACCACACATATATCATCCTCCACACAGTTCCGTAACGTGTGTGTGTGTGTCTTTAGTCATTACAGTTGTGTTTACAGTCAGGGTTGGTCACAAAGTCAGGTTTCCTTTAGTGGGTGTTTTATTTATTGCCAGTGTTTGCTGGGAGAGGGTACCGTGGCGCCAAGTGCTGCATAATAATAATTATTAACAAATTCTGATTTTGCTGAAAACGTCCAACAGTGTTACGACTTAAGGTCACAAGACTGTATGAGATCTTCTCTTGCTTCACAGTGGAGATGGTGCTAAGACTTGGGAAACATTGTGCATTGTGTTATTTCTTGGTTAATTGCTGTGTTTAGTTTATTAATATTAAATATTATAAATTAAACAAAATGCCACGGTGTCACATTTATTTTCTTGTGTGGGGTCCGACCAATTCAAAATCCATCCTAACTATGGACAGAAAGTCAGAGTTCAAGTGAACTTAGTCATTTCAGCTGCATACATGTTAGACAGTACATAGTGAAATGAAACATTTCCCCAGAACCTGGTGCTACATGTGGCCTGAAATAAAGTGCAGGTGTGCGAAACAGACAAGCCAGGCTAGGTGGGACACGTGCAGTAAAAGTGCGATACACATGTGATGCACAGCAGCACAGCCCACGGTGCACACAGTGAAATTTGTCCTCTGCATTTAACCCATCACCCTGAGTGAGCAATGGGCAGCTATGACAGGCGCCCGGGGAGCAGTGTGTTGGGACGGTGCTTTACTCAGTGGCACCTCAGTGGCACCTTGGCAGGTCGGGATTCGAACCGGCAACCTTCTGATTACGGGGCCGCTTCCTTAACCGCTAGGCCACCACTGCCCCACGGTAAAAGAATAACATTAACATTTAAGGCAAACAAAACAAAGAAGGCAAAGAAATAATTTATTTCTTATATATTATAGCCCAAAATCGCATACAGTACGTCTCAATGGGCTTTGTGAGACCCTACAGTTGATACTGTAGGGTCTCACACTTGACTCTTCTGCACACAAGGAAAAACTCCATACAAAAAATAGAAAGGAAGAGACCTTGGGAAGGAGTGATGTGAGTGGTTGTGTGGACCCTCTGGTTCGTTTCATGCTAACTTGTCAGTTAGCAGTTGCCAGGAACCAGGATTTATCTGGTGGTCTCTTCACTGGAGTCTGCCAGTGGTCTGTGAGCTTGATTCTGTGAGCAGACGGTGGCATCGTACGACTGGCACTGAAATACGTGGTTATAGTGGTATGTTGGTGCTACAGTGGCCCGGTACCCTAACTAGGTCAGCCTAACTAAGGTGAATTTAACACTGTCTGTGTTTGACTAGGTGACTGTGTTATTAAGTGGACTTCATAATTCAAACTGTGTCTGGGACTTTAACAGAAGGCCAGAGAAAACAGATGTGTTTTCAGTTTGGATTTAAACACCGAGACTGTGTCTGAGTACCGAACACTGACCGGCAAGCCGTTCCACAACTGCAGAGCTCTATAAGAGAACGATCTGCTCCCAGCCGTGACCTTCTGTACTTTGGGTACCAGTAGTGACCCCTCACCCGTTGAACGCAGGGGGCGTGGCGGGTCATAAATATTTAAAAGTTCACTCAGGTACTGTTGAGCGAGACCATTTAAAGCTTTATAAGTCAAAAGTAGTATTTTGTAGTCAATCCTAAATTTGATGGGTAGCCTGTGCAGTGACTGTCAGACTGGGGTGATGTGGTCAAATTTTCTAGTTCTAGTTAGACCTGCAGCATTCTGAACTAGCTGGAGTTTACTCATGCACCTACTAGAGCATCCAGACAGTAATGCAGTAATCTAACCTTGATGTAATAAAGGCATGGACCAACTATGTTTCTTATCTTTGCAAAAGGTGAAAGAATTCTACCCTAGTGATATTATCTATTATCTATCGATGAGGACACCTAGATCCTTTACTTCTGTACTAGGTGAGATAGAAAGGCTATCCAGAGTTATGATGTACTCAGCCAGCTTATGTCTGGCTGCTTGAGGCCCGAGTCAATCGAGCCACGCCAACAGCCTTCCTATAGTTAAGGAGGCTGTCCTTCCGTGCTATTCGGAATATGTTCAATTTACTTCAACACCATTTATGTTCTAATTTCCAGGCGGTCCTCTTAAGCGAGCACGTGTGATCACTATACCAATGTATTACATTTTTATCCTTTTGAGGGGAGCAACATTAACTAACATAGTATGCAGTGTTAATTCTAGGTCGAGTTCAGCGGGGTCTGATGGTGAGTCAATCAGTGGTGATAAATCTGGTAGGGTATTAATAAACCTCTTCGTTGTACTTGATGTAATTGTCCGTTTGTCTCTATAATGAGGGGAGTTGATTTTATTGTGTCTAAGACATATTTTAAAAGCAATAAGGAAATGATCTGAGATTATTTCAGATTGCGGAAGAGTGACTATGTCTTCTATATTTAAACCTAAGGTCAGTACAAGATCAAGCATGTGACCACCTTCATGAGTAGGTCCTATTATATTTTATTTAACTCCAACTGAGTCTAGTATAGACAGGAATGAGTCTTCTAATTTATCACAGTGGATGTTAAAGTCGCCAGCAATTGATGTTTTATCCACAGAGACAACCGGGTTGGAAACAAAGTCTGAAAATTCACTATGAAACTCTTGATCTAAGGTTCCATTGATTATAAACGATAATCAATGGAATAAACTCAGGATTTTTATTTTGCAAGACTATATGGGTTATGTTGGTAGAGAGAATTTCAAAAGCATTAAATCCATGCGATTAAATACTGCGACGCCACCTCCTCTTCCAGTTAAGCGAGGTTGGTGTACATAGCTGTATCCAGGAGGACTAGACTTGTTAATGCTACAAATTCGTTTGGTTTTAACCAAGTTTCAGTCAGGCACAGTTCATCAAACCCCTCATCTGTAATAATTTCATTAACAAAATGAGCGTTTTACGTGTGAGAGATCTAACATTTAACATGCCGCCTGGTCTCTGTTCTGGTAAGTCAGATTAGTTTTTTTGGGTCTAAGACTACGTGCCAGATCTTTAGAAAACTGAGGGGCGCCCGCCCAGTTGGGGTGGATGCCATCTCGCCCAAAAAGACCAGGCTTCCCCCGAAATGTTGGCCAGTTCTTAATGAAACCCACTTTATTTTTTGGACACCACTCCAACAACCAGCGATTTATGTCGAGGAGCCTGTTACAGGTCTCGCCGAAACTGCGGTAATGGTCTAGAGCAGATTACTTTATCCGACATAGTTTCAGCCAGCTCAAGCATCACTATAAAATAATCTTTCGTTATTTCCGCCTGGCGTAGCCAGACATTGTTAGCACCATCGTGAATCGCTATACTGCTACGGTTACGGCCAGCGCTTTTAAATTTGTGCGGATGTCTGGCACTCTGGCTCCAGGAAAACACAAGATTTTATTCGCTGGTGTCGCTATCCTCACATTTCTAACTATGGAGTCGCCAATGACTAGAGCCGGTGGTTTGTGGGACTCAGCGGATGCCGCGCTGAGGGGGGAGAAGCGGTTCTGAACATGAACCGGTAAGTGGAGGAGCTTGGCGGGATTCTGCAAATGCAGCTGTAATAAAAATATGTTCTGAACATTAGAGGTAGAGTGTGTGGGTCAGTTCAAAGAGGAGATGGACAATGAGGGAGTTTTCATCTGTCGTGCAATTATATCATTTTCAAATTTCATTTACTATCAGATTTTATTTAGAAAAGAAAGACCAGATCATCTCCCCTGTCAATTACCATCTGAGCCTCTTTCCCATACTTGTATCTGTCTAACCTTTAGGCATTATATGCAAGCTTTAGTCTAAAAATTGATTGCATTTTTTTTATGAATTCTATGTGATAAGTGTGATGTTATAATGCTTTAATTGACTTACAGCCCTAGTTAATATTAACGAGAAAGTGAGTGATAAAATCATTATTCTCCATCTTGGTCTGACCGTTTATGCATTAACAACATCTCATCTATATATGTTCCAGCCCTAAGTTAGGCTGGATGCACTGAACCTCCTTACCACTTATTTGAAAGTGCCTTACAGCTGAATCACCTAACAGGAAATATTAAAAACTCTCTCTCTGCCAAATTCAGTAGAGTGATTTCGCTTTGTTCAAGATGCTGAGTTGGAAGAGCATACCTTCTGAGTGGCACGATTAATATTGTGATATGAATTTACACACTGATTTCCTCAGGTGTGAGTGGATGTGTTTCTCAGGTTTTGTCAGGCTTCGTTACTCTAATTAATTGCACTTTCTGAGCAAGGACTGATGTGCATTGGGTACACATGCTCACTCTTGGCCCAAGCGCCTTGGCTGGCACTGTTGGAGGGTTTTTTTTTTTATCATTTATGAGTCTTAGCTCTGGGTAGATGTGGATGTGGCATCATATTTTAGAATTAGGCCATCTGATATTCACACAAACTAGGCTTGCAGAAAAGCTCATTTTGAGCAGAGTGCACTGTATGTGTGTGTTTCTTTTTTTTTTTTTTGTGTGACCTTTCTCCGGTGTCCTCGTCAAGCATGTACAGCTTGGGTGTGACCATGCATTCTTAGTGTCACTGTTCAGAATGAGTGTGGCCCAAATCCAAACCCAGACAATAGTCTCAGTTTCTGAAAACAGAACTCTCTGTCGGAAGCATTTGGGACATGCTGTGTATCTCTGTGAAATGGTGGCAATCCATTAACCACAGGCAAGACTTCAAATTCATACAATATTTCAAGCAAAATGTTGAATGTGAAAAGCACGTTTCCACGTCAGAGGCCAGTGGTTTTATTGCAGTGTGTAAAGTGTTCGATGACAGCTTGATAACTCCACAGCACATCGTACATTTGCTGGTGATGGAAGGTATACCTCAGTCAAGAATTCCTCCTTCAGTGCTTCACACAGGGGGGACTTTTTCAGTTTGAGGGGGTATTGCTTGCAATAACTTTACCTGCTGCTGCTTTTCACCAGTTTAGGGTCAGGGAAGGGATGGACAATCTTAGCCTTTGAACATAACCACATACACATTTAAAGTTTCCACAATTTGAATTGAGACGCACTTTGCGCTGTCCAAACATTTTGTCCTTATCTGTAAGCTGCTTTGGATAAGTGTTGGCTTAATGTATGTAACATAATATAATGCAATGTAACTGCTCTATATTACAATACAGAATGAAGATGCGTAGAAACCAGATAACTTTGAATTAATTAATCAGCAGGTGTGTTACTGTTTAACGTAAAAACATAAATAACAATTTGGTTTATATGAACATTCACACACAATTTCTGTTATTAGTGAATATAATATGTTTGAGTGTATATTGTGTGAGGTACAGTCACATCACCAAGGAAGGGGAAGATTTAGGCACTTCAGCAAAATAATTATCTATTATTATGCAGGCCAAACATAAAGGAATCTTTTTGGGGAAAAGGAGTGAGGAAAAGGGAACGGAAAGGCTCATTCATGAATTTTGACAAATAATTTCACACCAACAAAATGGTAGTTAGTTTCTCTTCTCCAAGATACAGTCAACGACTAAGTAATTCCTTCTACTAGTAAACAAGTCCCCATAATAGTGCTCATATACAGGGAGTGCAGAATTATTAGGCAAGTTGTATTTTTGAGGAATAATTTTATTATTGAACAACAACCAAGTTCTTAATGAACCCAAAAAACTCATTAATATCAAAGCTGGATGTTTTTGGAAGTAGTTTTTAGTTTGTTTTTATTTTTAGCTATTTTAGGGGGATATCTGTGTGTGCGCAGGTGACTATTACTGTGCATAATTATTAGGCAACTTAACAAAAAACAAATATATACCCATTTCAATTATTTATTTTTACCAGTGAAACCAATATAACATCTCCACATTCACAAATATACATTTCTGTCACGTCCATGCGGGCATGACGCGGTGGGTGAACGGAGAGGAGGACGAAGAGTGACGAGGAGACGAGGAATGAAGGACGCTTTCACCTGACATCACGGAACAGGGGTTTAATGGTGAAGCACAAGACAGGGGAGACATCCGAGACATAGACACTGGTGAACACGGAACATAACTTCAAAGACCTGACAGCGAACAGAAACGAACAGGGCAGCTTTATACAATTAACACAGGTGAAAACGATTAGGGAACATTACACAGGACATCAATGAAACTCCGTAACCCCCATTTCGGACCGGATCCTGACAATTTCTGACATTCAAAAACAAAACAAAAACAAATCAGCGACCAATATAGCCACCTTTCTTTGCAAGGACACTCAAAAGCCTGCCATCCATGGATTCTGTCAGTGTTTTGATCTGTTCACCATCAACATTGCGTGCAGCAGCAACCATAGCCTCCCAGACACTGTTCAGAGACGTGTACTGTTTTCCCTCCTTGTAAATCTCACATTTGATGATGGACCACAGGTTCTCAATGGGGTTCAGATCAGGTGAACAAGGAGGCCATGTCATTAGTTTTTCTTCTTTTATACCCTTTCTTGCCAGCCACGCAGTGGAGTACTTGGACGTGTGTGATGGAGCATTGTCCTGCATGAAAATCATGTTTTTCTTGAAGGATGCAGACTTCTTCCTGTACCACTGCTTGAAGGTGTTTTCCAGAAACTGGCAGTAGGACTGGGAGTTGAGCTTGACTCCATCTTCAACCCGAAAAGGCCCCACAAGCTCATCTTTGATGATACCAGCCCACCTCCACCTTGCTGGTGTCTGAGTCGGACTGGAGCTCTCTGCCCTTTACCAATCCAGCCACGGGCCCATCCATCTGGCCCATCAAGACTCACTCTCATTTCATCATTCCATAAAACCTTAGAAAAATCAGTCTTGAGATATTTCTTGGCCCAGTCTTGACGTTTCAGCTTGTGTGTCTTGTTCAGTGGTGGTCGTCTTTCAGCCTTTCTTACCTTGGCCATGTCTCTGAGTATTGCACACCTTGTGCTTTTGGGCACTCCAGTGATGTTGCAGCTCTGAAATATGGCCAAACTGGTGGCAAGTGGCATCTTGGCAGCTGCACGCTTGACTTTTCTCAGTTCATGGGCAGTTATTTTGCGCCTTGGTTTTTCCACACGCTTCTTGCGACCCTGTTGACTATTTTGAATGAAACGCTTGATTGTTCAATGATCACACCTCAGAAGCTTTGCAAGTTTAAGAGTGCTGCATCCCTCAGCAAGATATCTGACTATTTTTGACTTTTCTGAGCCTGTCAAGTCCTTCTTTTGACCCATTTTGCCAAAGGAAAGGAAGTTGCCTAATAATTATGCACACCAGATATAGGGTGTTGATGTCATTTGACCACACCCCTTCTCATTACAGAGATGCACATCACCTAATATGCTTAATTGGTAGTAGGCTTTCGAGCCTATACAGCTTGGAGTAAGACAACATGCATGAAGAGGATGATGTGGACAAAATACTCATTTGCCTAATAATTCTGCACTCCCTGTATTACCAGTGCTCGAGTTCATTAGAATTCTAAGTAGTTGCATCTCCATCAGCCAATAAATTCTGCTAAACTGATTTCTGCCGTGGTCTGTTCTCATAAAAAGAAACTTGGCATGATCAGAGGAACTTGAACGCAGGCTGTCTGGAAGTGCAGCCTGGCGTATATCTTCTTGTCTTGCTGGTGAGCCCTGGGCTCCTTTGAGTCTCTAAATATGCATGTTGGCCCCTGGTAATCTCAGATCTCCAGTGGGTCTAACCCCATTCTGACTGGATATTAGTTTTTACGTCAGCAACAGCCCTGAAAACACTGGGCTAAATGTCCCGTCAGGTCAAATGTGAAGGACATGGCGATCTTGCCTGTCAAAATACACAGTGACCTGGAACTTGAAGGAGTGTCCAGAGTGAATGTTTCAGGTAACATGCCTGACTAATTTCATCTCATCTTCCAGAGTAGCCCTGGCAGAACATCAAGTGGTCTATATGTATGGAGTGCTGGATATTCACCGTTTCATCTTCAGCATCAGTGCCGGGATCAGCCTCTGTCTCTTTTTTGGTTATTGCTTTGTTTTCTGTCAGTCTGTATCATTATGATTTAACTGTTGGAGACCGCTGGTTACAAATTCTGCTACTATACTGTTTATGAACGTGCTAATTTTCAGATCTACTAGACTGTATATGCAGATATATAAGGGATAGAACTTTTGCTCCCTTGTCTCCAAAAGTCAATATTCCATATCTTGCAGTGCCAAGTTCCAATATCCAGACAGTGAAATGCGTAGAGATTTGTAGTCGCAGTTAATTGGCTGCCTGAGAGCTAACATTTTACCTGATTGAATTTGTGTGTGTGTGTGTGTGTGTGTGTGTGTGTGTGTGTGTGTGTGTGTGATTATGTCAAAGTTAGCTCTTTGACCTGTTTGATGCAAAATGTGTCAATCCATGTTATCTCCACATGATGAGAATGCAACATTACTGGACTATTTTCAATCTTATTATTTTGTACAGAAGGGATTCAAATGGTCAATGCTATAAATTTGCTTCTTGAGTAACTTATCAACAACCTTGAATCTAACATGCATGCTACTTCATTTTGAATGTCATTGTTTAAAGCGATCTGACCCTTCTGACTCTGACTTTTAACCTAGTGTAGAATATGTCCTTATTTAATTTTTCAAATCGCAGGAACGTCAGATTTATCTCCAGGTTATTAAAAACACCACCACTATTATTATATATGTCTATTTGTTTAAGTACCCAGACTACTCAGGCTGATAACCCGATCTTCTCCCAGCATGTGTGATCACAGGCATTGTAAAATGCACAGTTCCTTGTTTTTTAAATGATCACTTGATCGCGATGCCCTGCTGCACTGCTTGTGCGCTTCTGTGTGTGTTTCTGACGGGAAAGTTGCCTCCTAGTAACAGCGCCAGTGTTGTGTTTTGTGGCAGTTTTCCCTGGAGGTCTGTTACCCGCATGCTTTCTCACGCATACCTGACCTATTCAAACAGCCTGCTGTCCTTGCACCTACATGAACTTTCTTAATCGGATGCGCTTAAAATCAGGGTCTTAACGGCACCGACCTGTGGAGTGGCATTTTACTATATCCTGGAATAGTGAAATGGCAAGAGGGCTGTTTCTGGAGTGAATGTGGGTGGTAATGTGAAGTGAAGACTGTTTTGTTCGAGGGTTCTGTGGCTCTCTCCTGGGTGGTTAATTGAAAGTTTGTTCAGTTAAGTGGCTCTTTGAAAGACTCAGGAATATTTGAGCGTATGAAAACAATAGAACTCTTTAGAACAGTGTTTTGAAGAACCCTGGTCCAGTTTTGTACTCATGTGGTTTTGTGTGATGGTTCCAAGAATTTGTAGGATATTTATAGGATACAGGCTTAAATATCACCCTAGAATAAGGCTTTCTTCTGTCAGGCCAACCATAGCCTTGTTTTTGTTTCTTTGAGGCGTCACCCAAAGGTGTTGCTCCCTGCGAGTAACCGTACACTCACACATACACATGGAGCGGCAACCAGTCTTCATTGAGCAGGGATGGTAGTAGCCTAGTGGGTAGCATTTACATTGACATTTAAGGCATTTGGCAGACGCCCTTATCCAGAGTGACTTGCAACGTGCTTTCAAGTTACCATCGATGAAGTGATCAGTTCTGGTTCACTAGGACCCCCAACTATGAATACAATCTTTTTATTCGCTCTGTTGTAGTTTCTATACATAAGTAATAAGACAATAAGAAGGTTCCAAGTTAATCTAAATATTCTCTAAAGAGGAAGATCTTGAGCTGCCGTTTGAAAATACTCAGTGACTGAGCTGTTCTGACCTTGAGGGGAAGTTCATTCCACCATCGAGGGGCCAAGACTGAGAAGAGTCTAGATGAGGGTCTTCCTCGTACCTTCAGTGGTGGAGGTACCAGGCGAACCGTACTGGAGGATCGGACTATACGATCCTGGAGGATCGGACTATACGATCCTGGAGGATCGGACTATACGATCCTTAACCCTAAATTGCTCCATGGGGGACTGTTCCAATAACAACTGATTGTAAGTCACTCTGGATAAGGGCTTCTGATAAATGCTGTAAATGTAAAATGATCCCTGGCCAAGGGAAAATGCCTGAGCTTGTGGATCTTCTTCTTTGCACTGTAGAGTTTCATCTGGCAACGGCGGATGGCACGGTGGATTGTGTTCACTGACTATGGTTTCTGGAAGTATTCCTGAGCCCATTCTGTGATTTCCTTTACAGTAGCATTCCTGGTTGGGCATCCAGTATGGTTTTACGGCCTTGACTCTTACTTATTGTTCCAGATTCTCTGAATCTTCGGATTATGTTATGCACAGTTGATGATGATAGATGCAAAGTCTTTGCAATTTTTTGCTGGGTAACACCTTTCTGATATTGCACCACTATCTTTCTGCACAACATTGTGGGAATTGGTGATCCTCTACCCAGCTTGGCTTCTGAGAGATACAGACACTCTGAGAAGCTCTTTTTATACCCAATCATGTTGCCAATTGACCTAATTAGGGTTTATTGGTCTTCCAGCTCTTTATGCTCAAATTTACTTTTTTTCAGCCTCTTATTGCTACTTGTCCCAACTTTTGGGGGATTTGTTGACACCGTGAAATTTTGAATCAACATATTTTTCCTTTAAAATGATACATTTACTCGGATTAAACGTTTGATCTGTCATCTACGTTCTATTACAAATAAAATATTGACATTTGCCATCTCCACATCATTGTGAGGTTGTCCAGGTAAATAGCAAGATCCTGATGTGGTCAAGAATCTTCTGGAATGAATATCAGTTCAGTTTTGGTGGGATTGAGTTTGAGGTGATGGGCTGTCATCCAAGATGAGATGTCAGTTAGACTGCACACTCGTCTATGAACCAGACAATCACAGTCAAAAAGGTTCGAACCCGACTACCATCGTGTCCCTGAGCCAGACGCTTAACCCTGAGTATCTCCAGTGGGACTGTCCCTGTCACTACTGATTGATTTAAAGATGCTGTAAATGTTAGAGGTCTACTAAGTGGTCATACAGAACACCTTTTTTTTTTATAGCAAAAAACAACAGATTTTAAGTTGAATACTACATTAACTAGCATGTATGGCTGAGACAACTGCAATTATCACAAGTCAATATGCTGAACCATCCTTGCACAAAATCACATAGGACTTGAGTCCTAAATTCCTGCTAGAGCAATGCCAGTGTTTATCTAATTAGTAATTCCTACCTAACGATTTACCACTGCAGGTCTAATTCCATTTTTTCTGACTTGTGTTGAGCAGTGTAGTCTTCACACCGATTTGAGGTGGCCTCTGTAGTTTTAATGCAATTCATAACAGGGACAGGCTGCAGTCACTTCCCGCAGAGGCAACCGTGGTGAAGTGATATGCAAATGAGACGAAAGTCAAGCCTCGAAGGGTGGGAGTGATTGAGTGAGTAAGAAGCCGATAGACGATAGGAGAGAAGGTTATTTCTTTACCCTTTTACTTTACCCTTGTGGAGCATGAATGGACCAAGCTGTCAATCATCACTCTAGACTCCTCCTATTACAATACATAAATACACATTTTCTGGTTTTCAGAAATACACACAGCATTCAGCATATGATTTGTGGATCTCCATGCTCTTTCTGCACTCGATGCATTAATAATCATATTCTCTCTCTCTCTCCTCGACTCTCTGCTGCAGATGAGGTAGTCAGCTATACTGAGGGATCCCCCACCTCTTTCCCAGCCACCTGCAACTATGAATGGTAAGAAAACAGCGTTGTTGTTGTTGTGTGTGTGTTTGCAGACATACTAATTCTGAAGCACGCTGCTGAATCAGATTATACCAGATTGAGATCGAATCCTCCCGCCTGTCTTCATTACAGCCGTTGCTACACTCGTCCTAGTCTCTGGTCACTGTGTGACTCCTCTCGCCTGTGCGCAGCTTTTAGAATGTTTGCGGTTTTATTTAAAAACTACAGTTTCTTTAGCATACATGTATTAGGAGAGAGGAACCTACGACTTGTTATAATTACTCTATATTAATGCATTTGAAACTGTAAACTCTTACACTGCTTATGGACTGATGAGTATGCGTTTGTTTGGATCGTTACTGTGTGTAGACGCCAGCTTTATCCCGATCAGCAGAGCGCTGAAAGGCATTTGGCACGGTGCATCAGCCATTTGAGCCGAGTATAAGAGAAAGCTTAGTACTGGCTTCTGTCCATTATGCCTTTCTGGAAACCGTGTGATCTGCTCATTTAAGGGTGTGTATCAGGTTGGGTTGGACGATGACTACGTGATTGGTAAGACTATTAAACAAACACAGAAACGGGGAGTAACAAGTTGCATGTAAGAGTGTCATTTAATTACTAACAAATTGTTACAGTTACTGAAGGAAAGTGTAACTAAATTACAGTTACTTATTGTAAGATTAATAATTACAATTTTATTAATTTAAGTTATTTAGTAATAGTTTATACAAAACCTTTCCAATATGTTTAATAATAGGGGTGTGGCAGGAATCTTGGGACTAGTATTTGTGTCAGCCATTCAGAGCTCTGTGCCTATAAAAATCCCTGTGATGTAGAATGTGCTGAATCGCCGGTCCTAACATCTTTTTGGATGTTGAAGCTGGACTGTCCACGTGCTACATTGAGCAGTGGTTTATAACTGTATGGTCTTACAGTAAAATTAGTCCTGAAGTCTCACCTTGTGGTGGCTGATTTGTTAATTCATGTGTTATAAGGGGTTAACTAAATGTAGGCAATGTACTGCTGTAAGGTAAAAATTGCCAGATTGCTCAGTTTTGGTGAATATTTACAAAAATAATCAAAAACAAATCAAATGTACATTTTTGAATTTTCATAAGGTAATTTCATATAGTAATACAGTTACTGTGACACTTTAAATACAAGTTAGATTACCAAAGTAATCCTCCCAACATTATACATATACTAAATATTTTGTATTGCTTATTTGATTCATTGTTTAAAATACAGTATTTAATAATGTAATATTACTTTTTTTTTTTTTTACATTTTAGTTTCACAAATTTTGATCCACATCATTTATATATGAAGTACTGCTATTTTTGTAACATATGCTGCCTCATCATGATGCACCATATTATAGGTAATTTATGGCCATTACTCACTAACTAGATGTAAATTGCAAGTTGGTGGGACATCATGATGTCTGGCAGCATCTGCATTGTTTATTGGCTAAATGCTGTACTGCACTGGTTCATAATATTCCGTTGGCCATGTAATCTGTACAGCCAATAAAAAGACCCGAAAGAGACCCGAAAGAACATTTGACTGACTGTGATGTTTTAATGAAATATTGATCGTGCCATTCACTAGAGTTTCTGAGGTCATGGAACAGAACATTAGGGCCTGAGATTTTCTAATAAAGTCAATTTTGCATTTGTACATTCTATTGTTCAGGAAATAAAATACTCTGAAGGATGAATCATCAATCATCAGTCCTTTCAGGCTTCAGTCAGTCTTGGTTGTTAATCTGACATAGAGATAAATTAATACAGAAAGCATGAATGCACTGACAGACCGTTTAGATATGATTCTCACGTTCAACCCAGTGAAAAGGGAGCCATCAAACATGACACGTACGAGAGAGACCGTTATATCTATTGTGTTATCTCCTTGTGAGACTGATGGTTTGTGTGGTGGTATGAAATGTTTTTCAGTGTCATGTCATAGTTTTTAATTTGGCTTTTCCTGATTTATTTAAAATATTTATTAAGGCATTAATACCCCACTGTAAGTGGGCTGCATCCAAAATGACCCACATACCTTTCTAATTAATGGGAACATTTGATTCATATCAGATGTATCTGAGTGGAATATCCTTCCAGTGGACAAGCTTGATGTTATGAAAATTGTCAACCCTCAGAAATATTGTCATTAAATGTTTTTTTTTTACTTTTTAACTCAGAAAATAATAAATTATCACATACACACAATAGTGTTTATGTAGCTCAGTTATTCAGATTGTTATAAATGGGTAATTTTTTTTAACCACTTATATCAGGCGTGGTATTTAAGGGTTTAGAGTCACCTTACAGCTATGATCCAACTAACTAGGATTCCCAATATAACACACACACACATTATGTAATTCCCATAAACGCAGGAATTATATTTTTTTCAGCTGCCTGTCCTGATGTTTTCAAACCGTGCAATCGATCAAAGGTTTTACATTTTGCAGATGGACAAACTTTGGTGAGAGTTTCTACAATTTTACCAGAAAAGTGTAGGGTTTTAGCGTTACTCACCGCATGGTGTGAAGGCACTTTTACCTTGCGTTTGTTTGGATCGTTACTGTGTGTAGATGGCAGTAGAAGACATGAATAAGTGACTTTTCTCCTAGATGGCTTCTAGGGCAGTGGTGGCCCAGCGGTTAAGGAAGCGGCCCCATAATCAGAAGGTTGCCGGTTCGAATCCCGATCCGCCAAGGTACCACTGAGGTGCCACTGAGCAAAGCACCGTCCCCACACACTGCTCCCCGGTCGCCTGTCAAGAACTCTGCAGTGACTCTGAATTTGTGGTGGGACGATGGTGGGTTTTTGGAAGTGAAGTGATTGACATTGTGATACACAGCATAGCACATGGTGCGCACAATGAAACATGTCCTCTGCTTTTAACCCTTGTGTGCAGTGGGCAGCCATGGAAGGCACCTAGGGAGCAGTGTGTGGGGACGGGTGTGGGGACCAACCACTGCCGCAATGGTTTGAAAATAGCTGAAACAAAGAGTATATTGCCAGAGCTTAATTACTTTCTTTTGTTTCCAGAACACCCCATTCATACAAGACAAACCTGGAATGAATAGGATTTTAAAACATCCGTGGAAAGGAGATCTTTTTAGGTTTAATTACTGGTACTATGTGTTCTAATCAAGCATTCTGGAAACAAGTCTGAAAAACAGCCACCTGACCTACTGTAATCCTCACCTACTGTATTTCTGCATGTAGCATAGGGCCAGCTTTGCGAACATGTACATTTAGGTTTCATCATTATACGGCCGTCCATCTTTCAGTAGGAAAAAAAACTGTTTGCCATAAATAAACTGTTAGACTGGAATAATAAATGAATAAATAAGTAACACACTCAAGGTGGTGCTGCAGAATAAGACATCAGCACTGCTGTGTTGGCTGTGTATTATTGGGTCGTCCTTTTAAAATGATTTTAACCCCTCGTTTATTGTGGTTTTGTAGTGAAGCTCATTGACTGAACCCTTTTTTGAGAGTTTGCAACTGCACAACTATTCTATTCGTCCCTAGAGGATCATCGAAAATAACCTGCACCAGGGCCCACCTGGATCTGGATCTCTATTACTGTAGAGGCACTGTGCACCTTGATTCCAGAACTTTCCAGAATTGCGCTTTTTAGCTTTATTTATAACTGAGTGCTGATTTCACACATTCGTCATGAACCTTAAAATTTCATCTGGGGAAAGTGCTGAGGGCATGCAGTAGTCTGCTGAGAGCTTGACTTTGTGTTGCATTTCTAAGAACAGAACAAAAGTAAAGTTAAATCTGTGATTTCCTGATCATAATTAATCAACCTGGCCTCTTTTTTTTTTATCTCGTTCTGCCGTTGCTGACTGCAATGAAGTGAGGTAAAGAGCAGGTGCTTTTGTGCAGCAGAAGAGCTGCGATGTCATGTTTACAAAAGGCCTTGTCACACGACTTTGTTGGAGTTTTATATCCTCCCAGAAGCAGGCCAGAAGCGGTACACAACCAAATCTGGAGTGCAAGGACTACTAGATAGAAATGAGACAACTGTAAATAAATGAAGGGGGAAAAAAATCACTTTATTTTTAACCGCTTATTCTTGCTACTCTGGGTCGTGGCTTCTGGAGGCCATCTGAGTCCACTGCAGTGTACCACATGCATTCATTGACATATATGTTCAATTTAGAGTTGGCAATCCACCTAGTGTACATTCGTGTGGGTTCGGGAGGAAACGGGAGAACCCGGAGAAAGCCAACACTGGGAGAGCAAGGCCACGTCACTAATTGCTGTGACACAGTGTGGCCTCTGGCATTTATCAAATGTTCTAATACTCCGTATTTATGTAATATTTTATGTAGGTAAAGTTTAGGTTGTCTGTCTATATATCCTTGCCTTACTTTTCCAGTCCTTCTTCTGCCTTTATAGTCAGATCTTGCATATGCTGCACTCAGGCCTCAGTCTCTGACTCTTTAACTATTTTTACCCATTGCCCCCACTGGGACCATACCAGTGCCAGGCGAGGCTGGTGTTTGGGTTAGCATTTGGTAAGCAGGAAATGCCATCAGGCGGATTGAGTGGTATTTCCTGTCGCTGGCCATGATGCAGACAGTGATGCTGAGTTTTTTTTTTTTTTTTTTAAGGGTGTTTTATGAAAGGTTGAGGTTGTTGGAAATAACTCAAATGATACAGCCTAGATTTTATTGTCTGGTGCCATAGTGGCAGAAGGGCGTTTAAAAACCCTTGTATCTAAATGCTGGTGATTTTTAGTAATTAGTAGCAGCTCTCCTGGGTATGCTCTTACGTTTTTGTGATTAAAGAACTCTTCATTTTATTCCTCAGCATAGTTAATTCATGATTACTGCCTCTGCATTCCTGCTAATCTATATCTCAGCAAACCAGATATTTCCTGCACTATCCCTGGGACTAACCCCCCCCCCCCCCCCCCCCCCCATGTTAAACCTTGAATTTTTTCTTTTTAAAAGTAGTATTCATGTATCAGAACATTACCAATACAATGAAAATATTAACAAAGAAAATAACAGCAACTTGATATATTATATTGTGTTTTACAGACTGCGAATACTGCAAAAATTAGTGATCGTTGATTACTGAACATCATCGCAATGTATTCAGTAATTAATTCAGAATACTTTAAGAATACATATACAATACAAATTTTAAATGCATGTGTAATATTTCTCTCATTTCTTATGCAATTCATTTAGGTGTTAGCTTTGACATGAATATCAATATTAATATTATACAGCAATCCACATTTTACATGTACATGAAGCAGAAACACACACTTGTAAGCAGTCAGTCCACGTTTACCGCATGTGGTTAAATGGTGGTAATGGTGACCGTTCTGGACTCCAGTAAATGTACCCAATATGAAAAACATGATTATCTCTCTCTCTCTCAGGTGGTGTGAATATTTGGGCCATTACACCAGAGGAGCGGAGAAAACATGACCAGCAGTTTGACTCTCTCACCCCAACTCTGGGCTTTGTGTCAGGTCTGTTCAGTACACACACACACACACACACACACACACACACACACACACACAGTAGCAGGACATTTGTAGTTGCATTTTCACAAGTTGAACTGGTCCCTGCATTTTGGCTTTTATTTTTTTTCCTCTTCACTATTAGGAGAACAAGCTCGAAAGTTCTTCCTGCAATCTGGCCTTCCTGCTCCAGTACTGGCAGAGATTTGGTAAGGATACTGATGCTGACCTACCTTCCAAACATGTTTGCTGCCAAAAAACAGCAAACAATTGTTTGTCCAATACCAATGTTCAGCTCCAATTGCATGCCCTACTTTGTGAATACATAAGAAGTCATAATACATACGTCCTCTAAAGAAGAATAGAAATAGAGATGGGTCACTTGTGAAAGCTGTGGAGGCATTTTGACCATTGAGGGATGGATAAACATCATGATGTCATCAGCAGAGCAATGTGAGCAATTCTTGAAAAAGGCCTGTTATAATTGTTACATTCTTATTTAATAGATTTCAGTGGATTTGGTAGAATTTTGTTAGAATCCAGAGCCTGACAAGATACTAATGCTGCTTATTTTGTGAACCAAACAACGCTATCAAATAGCGTTCCCAAAAGTGTACATTATTAAATCTACGATGGGGCTTTTTCCATGCCTTGACTTAATTATTAGATCAAATTTCTTAATAATAATAATAAGTCATCAAAGGGCTTGTTACATCCCCGCCTTTTTCTGGACTTAAACATCCAGTATGATTTACACTGACAGTGAGTGAACATGATCAGTGTTAACGTCCGTAAATATGGCAAATGACATACATATAGTGGCGAATCTTAAATAATGTCCTAATTTTGTGTTTGTTTGATTAAAATATCTTATTATGTGTGCAGACTCTTGTCTGTCTGGTTTAAAGAGCCCTCTCAGCCGTGGGTCTGTGGCTGAGTGAGGCATTATCTCCTATATGGATAAAACTGGCCACCCCCTTACGATGGCCGCAATGAATCTGTACTCTGCCTCCCGTTGCTAGGAGCTCAAAGCCATTATCTCCCACAAAGCTTTTACTGGTCTCCAAGCTCAGGAATAAGATCCCAATAGTTTGGGGAAGTGTTGTGTTTTTTCTTTTTTTGTTTTTTTTTTTTCCCTCCCTTTGTAGTTTTAGATTAAACGATTTCCTCCATTTATTTTCTACAATTAAGTGATTTTAAAAAAAATTCTTGCTTTTCCCCCCCACTCTGTAAATGAAATTCACCCGTCCATGCCCACGGTCTTAATTAAAGATGAACAGTGAACAAGCACGTTGCTCCCGTGTTTTATACATCTCAGGAGCCATCTGTCTTCATTTGACAATAATCTAAATGTAGATGCAAACTCTTCTACTGTCCCTCACCATTTTTATGCAGGGATTGTTTCTGTCTAGGGTGATTTTGGTCTGTGTCATAAGTCAGACCCATACAGGAAGTATTCAAAACACAGCAATGTTAATTGTGTTGATTTATTTTTAAATAGACAAAATAGAAAATATTGCCACTACGTGACATGTAGACATAAAGTGTAAGACACTTGCCTCTGAACCAGATGATGAGAAAGTCCCAGGTTCAAACCCCACTTTTTGTGTCCCTTAGCAAGACACTTAACCCTGAGTATCTCCAGGGGGGTACTCTCCCTGTAACTACAGATAGTTAGTAACACTGGATAAATGTCATAAATGCAAATAGGATAAAATCCTGTAAATACATATATTTTCCCACCTTCTTGAGCCCTTGCCACCATATTCAGCAAATGTGTTCAGTTTAAATGAGCGAGTGGAATCATCAAACACACTAAAAGAATAAGACCGTATCCTCCCCCAGGGATCTGGCAGACATGACTAAGGATGGGAAGATGAACAGGCTGGAGTTCTCCATCGCCATGAAGCTCATCAAGCTTATGCTGCAGGGACAGCCCCTCCCCACCTCTCTGCCGGCCATCATGAAGCAGACACCCACTCCAGCCTGCAGCATGCCCTCCTCAGCACGCTTCGGTATGCGTCTCTCCCCATCGGTCCACACAGGAAGTGTGTGTGTGTGTGTGTGTGTGTGTGTGTGTGTGTGTGTGTGTGTGTGTGTGTGTGTGTGTGTGTGTGTGTGTGTGTGTGTGTGTGTGTGTGTGTGTATATATATAAATTTGATATATGCATTTTGGCTGTATGCACCCTATAAATTGACAGGTTAAATGACACTGTATAAATGTACAGGCAATATATTACAACACACTGTATACGTGGATCATTTTTTAAACCCTTAACTATACTATGAGTTTATTTTAGGGGTGCATTGAATACCCAGGCCCAGTATGGTAAATTATTTCCTCTTGCCTTAATAAGCTTTAAAAGCTGTTTCCATGGCTACATTTTTTCTATGTGTAGCATCTACTACAGATATCATAACTAAACTATGTTCATGTGATGTTCCTGGTATGATGTCGTTATTGACTTCAGCTTTTGTCTGCCACTTAAAAAAATGCCAAAAATTGTGTGACCCTGAATGCTCTTACCTGTTAGGGCAGTGTTGTCCCATCTTAACACTCGCACCATGGATCCACTGTGAAGCCACCTTAACTGCATGAAAAGCAAGGAATAGCAAGAGTAGGAAGAACAGTTCAGCAAAAGTTGATCAGTTTTATGATTCACAATACTTACATTCTAAATATGATCATGTGTAGTCATTGCTCTAAGCACCAATGAGTCATTTATGGTGTGTTTTATTAATAAATTAATGCAATTAGCACTGCTTAATTACATCTCAGTGTTTTCCACCTGAATTAGTTGGTCAGTTAGTGTACATGTGTGAGCTCGTCTCTAACCCCTTCCCACACTCACTCGACCCCGCATTCGTCTCTCCAGGAATGGGCTCCATGCCAAACCTGTCCATCATGCCCTCCATGCCCCCCATGCCCACAGTCTTGGCTCCCATCATCCCCCTGACCTGCAGCCCTCCTCTGCTACCCATGGGGCTGCCCATGCCTCTGCTGCCCTCCTCACTCAGCACGCCCTCTCTTCCAAATGGCAGCGTCAGCCTTCTCGCCCACTCCCCGATGGGTAAGGTGGCGAATGGCACTCTGGGAGATGTTCAAGTATTCAGACTGAAGAAAGAAACATGTATGTGTATATATATGCCATTCTAATGTGAGTGAGCGATTGCAGAACGGAGCAGGTTACTGTCAATAACAGAAGGATCTACACAGCAGCCAGTCCTCCAGGGAGACGAGTGTTAAAAGCTCTGCATGCTCCACTCCTCATTCGGCCATGAAAATATTGATATTCTGCTCTTTCTCTGTCTCTGATGTAAAGGGTTCTGCTCCAGGGACTGCATGGAGCAGAGTGATGAAGTGAAGGGTTTAGAGTCAATATTTCTACTGCATCGTTCATGTGTGGACTAAGTCCACACACACACACACACACACACACACACACACACACTATTTATTGTTGTCACTAAATGCTCTTTGTTGACCGAAGCACTTGTCCTTGAAGGTGTAATAGCAGCTATTTGTCGGCATTAACTCTCTCACTCTCGCCTCGTCAGCTCCCCCTCTCTCAGGCGTCATGTCCTCCACAGCTCCTCTCGGCCCCTCCTCTGGCTCAGGGCTGGGTAAGGCCCACTCCCTCCTGGACCTGGGCTCAAGCAGGTAAGAGGCCATGACAAACACCATTTAACCCTGAACAACAATGCTTTCCCATTTAATGTCTCAGGCTGCTTTTTCCTATACTTTTCTGACCACATGATAAAAATTCAGTATGCATCAGGCATTTTCAAATGTTACATTTATTCAGGACCTCACTGAAAAGCATATAATGCAGTGGAAACACAGAAAAATACAGTGAAAATATAATAATGCAGAAAACAAGCTTGTGTTGTCATGGAAACATAATGTAATGTCATTCATACCTGAGTGAAATGCAAAAAAAAAACCAATTCTGTGTGTTTATTTTATGCATGCACACAGAAGTTTGGCCATAACTTAGTCCATTGATTAATCCTTGAACAGAATGTCCTGTAGTGACCGTCCCACTGATGATACTGGTCCTGCTTTTCTGCTTCTTCCATTTGCCTCTGAGCGCACCTTTAAATCTTGTAATAACATGAAGACAGGCCTATTAAAGCAGCCGACCATGAATGGATAGTTCCCTAAAGCAAAAATGTTCATCCTCAGCAGAGCTCCTACCAGGCCACGTGAGCCTCGTTGTTATGCTAAGGCATGATCTGCTATGTTGGAAGCCATATAGGCATGCCGTGGTCAATTTGCAAACTTATGAAATGCAGAGTCATATGGCCTCATGACTCAGCCAATCCCACGCGGCCGCTGTCCTTTGGATTGTAACCTCAAATTCCCTCCATAACATTCTCAAGATAGCGCAGAACAGGAAATGATTTGGAACAGGAAATACCAGCACGCAGGAAACCAAGTGAGGTGAAGAGTTTTTGTCCCAGTAAGAATGAAGGGAACCAAGCGAATTCTCTCTATAAAAGTGCAAACCTATCCCATCCGGTATAGTGGGCAGTCCAAGTCCAACACTCAAGGAATCTGAATGTAAACAGTCCCTGTGTGAGTGTTCACGAAAACACCTTTGATGGGTATTATTCATTTACTGGGCTTCTCTGTGAGGATGATGGTTCACCTGGCCTATTGTGAAATTTACACCGGTCACATGACCTATATACACTACTCACAATAAGTTAGGGATATTGTGAGAGACTTAGTGGATGTCATACATACGGTGTTTGTTGAACTTGATGTGTCTTAAAGTGTCATCAGCAGACTTACATCAAAACACAGAACTACTGGCAGAGTTCATGACAGACCCAGGAGTGGAACCCCACGAGTGACAGGCCACAGTGATGACCAGAACCCAAGGACCTATTTGCTCTGACATAGTTATGCAACTGCCACATAGCCGCAGGCCCGTTTATGAGATGCGAGGGAACTAGGGTTTCCAGAAAACCATTTGCAACCGACGCCACCACTTTGGCTTGAATGCCAGACAATTGTTGCAGGTGACTCCACTGACACCAAGACACCGCCGTTAACGTTTGCAATGGGCACAAGACCATGTGACCTGGACAATGCAGCAGTGGTTTACCGTCGGGTGTTGAGTCACCTTGGACAGAAATGATGGTCATCAGTGTTGTTGGAGAAGACGAGGTGAGCGATACGCTGAGGTCAACATGGTCCCAAGGGTTTGCTTTGGTGAAGGAGGTGCAACAGTCTGGACAGGCATCACCAGTGAGCACACAGCAGATTTGGTTATTGTACATGGCTCCGTCACTGCACGTTCTTACCTCAGAGACATCATAGAACCCATCATCATCATCCCCCCAATTCCACCAGCACACCCCCGACTTTCTGTTCATTGATGATAATGCTGTACCACATTGTGGTAGAATTGCTACAGCTCAACCTCATGACGTTGGAGAGCCTCATATGGTCTGGCCATCAATGCCCCCTGACCTGAACCCCATACAACACATCTGGGACCAGTTGAAGCATAACTGCGTGTAGCACTTGTGGAAAAGTGGAACGCATTGCAACATCATGAAGCTAGTTAGGAGCATGAGACGTTACTGTCAAGCTGTCATTGCGGCAAAAGGTGGAAACACTCTACTGTCTACTGACATTGTCAATTTTTTGTTTTTTGTACTATCCCTGTTATAAACTAAATTTTTGGAGTAATAAATAATAAACTAATGAAAATTGTGTTTCTTCTGATTTAATAATATCAATGAGAACTTTTACTTATTTAATTAAAATTCAGAGCAAATAGGAAAATCACAATGTGAATAACAATATCCCTAATTTATTGTGTGTAATGTAATTCTGTAAATCTTCATTTTAGAAAGACTCTTTTAGCTGTAGTTTCAGTCATTTTGTTCAGTCATGCAAGTTATTGTACAGTTGTTCCATCTGCATGTTGGTGAAAATGTTTGGGACACTCATCTCTGTGGAAGAGTGGAAATCCGATTGAACTGTTACTGTGACTAAATAGCCAATTACTGGTTGAATAGACCTTCTATGATATTGGGATGTTGTGTCTGCAGCTAATCAACCTTTCCATGTCCAATCACCATAACCATTCTGCATATCTGAACAATAAGAGTTGTCTCTTGTGAGTCAGAGCAGACAGCAGCTGCTGTCAATAATAAAAAGGGACGTTTCCTACTATGCATATGCTCACATATGCTTGACACAGATCAGAAGAAGACTACATTTCTTGCTCCTGCAAACAAAATAGTGTAGTGTATTGACTTTAATATTTTAAATGTTTAATAGTGTACTAAAAATGTAAATGCATGCTCTTGTCCACCAGACATTAGTATATAAATCACACAGCACCATTCTGAATAGCACTGTACATGTGTACACACAGATCAGACAGCCACGAGTGTGCCATGAATTTATTAATTTAAGTGTATCAGCTAAGATTACCACAAAAGAGTGCTGTTGTATTCTGATTGGAAGATGCATATACAACATTTCATTGCCAAAACCTGCCGTCATAACATGCATTGTGATTATTTTAGGCCATAAAATCTCCAAAAATTTCCAGAAGGACTGGGTTTATACAAAGTAAATATATTTTGAGATTTATTAACAATCGTTTTGTCCACAGCTCCAACTCATCCTCCACCACCTCTCTGACCAGTAACTCCCCGAAGACTGGCTTTGGAGACTGGGCTGTGCCACAGGGCTCTCGCCTCAAGTACCGGCAGCACTTCAACAGCCTGGACAAGTTGATGAGTGGCTACGTGTCAGGTCTGTGCATTTTACCCTGTACACACACACATACACACACACACACACGGAATCATGTCAAATATGTTCAATTGCACAATCCTATCCAAGCGTTTCTAAAATAACATGGAAATGGACCTTGTTCTATATTAAATTTATATATCTATATATTATATTAAATATTTATATTTTATGCTTGTTTTGATGTTTTTTTTTGTGTCCCCTTTCATCTCTAAATGGGTGGTAGTAGCCTAGTGGGTAACACACTCGCCTATGAACCAGATACCCAGGTTCAAATCCCACTTACTACCATTGTGTCCCTGAGCAAGACACTTAACCCTAAGTTGCTCCAGGGGGACTGTCCCTGTAACTACTGATTCTAAGTAGTTCTGGATAAGGGCGTCTGATAAATGCTGCAAATGTAAATGTAAATGCAGCACTAAGTGTGAGCCTTGATTGCTAGTGTAAGGTAAGGCATCCTCAGGATGTCAACAATCCTCAGATTTTTAACTCTATTTATAAAAGCATCATTAAAGATCAACAACAAAATGGGTATCTCTTCTTAAAGATACGGACCAGATACCAAATGGTTCTTACTTGTTTTATCTATTTATGTATGTACATCTGGAGGACTCATTTGAACACCAGTGAATAAGCCCCATGCTTAAAAACAGTGCCCTCTGCCTTAATGAAAAATCATGTAGCATGTTCTAATTCAACTTTCTTACATGAATTAGCTCAGACTAAAGTGGAGGTGATTAGTTGTCACGTGTGACACACCGCAGCACAGCACCCAGTGCACGCAGTGACATGTGTCTTCTGCTTTTAACCCTACATCACACTTGGTGAGCAGTGGGCACCCATGAAAGGCATGTGGGGACGGGACCTTGCTCAGTGGCTCCCTTTTGAATGTGCTGGATTTGTACTCTCTTCCTTATCCGCTATGCCACCACTGCTTATTAACATAATTGGCATGGGCAGTTCGGTGATTCAGCATCTGAAAACAATGTAATAGTCCTAAAGGGAAACATTTAGGCTAGAGTTGATTTAATTTTTTTCTAAATTACCATTTGACTTGTGGGGAACTGTGTGTGTGTGTGTCCGTCCATCCGTCCGTGCATGTGCCCTGTGCTCGAGTGCTTATCCATCTTGTGTCTGCTGGGATTGGTTCTGAACCAGCATCACTGTACTGCTCTGTCAGTGCGTGAACACAGATTAAACAGCAGGTGAAATGTGACCATCCCGCTCCTTTATTTCTTCACTTGCAAAATGCAGAAGACCAGAAAAACTGAAACAAAACAGAAATACAAAATAAATAGCTTCGCATCAATATCTCTAACGCTTTACAGGAACACACACACACATTACACTGAGAAGGGGTGGTAGTAGCCTAGTGGGTAACACACTCGCCTATAAACCAGAAGACCCAGGTTCAAATCCCACTTACTACCATTGTGTCCCTGAGCAAGACACTTAACCCTAAGTTGCTCCAGGGGGACTGTCCCTGTAACTACTGATTGTAAGTCGCTCTGGATAAGGGCGTCTGATAAATGCCACAAATGTAAATGTAAATTACATCTGCTGCAAGTCAAACCAACGTGAAGGTCAACTTTTCACTTACAGACATCGCTTTCATCGCACATGTTTTTCCTCAATAAACATTAATAAACATTTCTCAGAACACATACAAATTGAAGTTAATGCAAATAAAGATTTTCCTAAGGGCAAAACAGTTACTAAAGCGAATTAGTGAATTAATAGCTAAGCTAAGTAATTGCAGTAGTAATGAGGCTAATGATGATGAGTAATGAAGAGATCAGATTTGATTGAGTGGACCCCAAAATGTAATATGCAGCTTTTATGTGTGTTAAGGGGCGAGAGAAAGCTCCTTAGCATGGTGGGTGAATGCATTTTAATTTTCATTTCCACAAGATCATCTATTAATTTTCTCTCCACACTTTTTTTTTTTTTTTTTTTTAATGCATTATTGATTTAGAACCCAGAGATGTGTCTCACGCAAAAACCATAACTTGATTTAACTGATCTGATTATGCACATGATTGGGTTTTAAGAAATGCAGGATGAGAACATGATGGGAAGAAGTAAAATGTAATATGAGGACAATGCGCATAAATAATACATGTGTGTGTGAGTGTGTTTGGTTTCTGTTGCAGGGCCTCAAGTGAGAAATGCACTGACTTCATCCAACCTCACGCAGACACAACTAGCCACCATCTGGTAAGTGACCCCAGGCCAGGACACGTATGTGTGTCTGTTTGTATTTTGTTGTGTACACTTTTGTATATGCTAATGTTCAGGTTTTGTGTGTGTGTGTGTGTGTCCATTTTCTTCTGCAGGAACCTGGCTGATGTTGATAGGGATGGGCAGCTGAAGGCAGAGGAGTTTATTTTGGCCATGCATCTGGTTGATATGGCTAAAACAGGACTTCCCCTTCCCCTCAGTCTGCCCCCTGACCTGGTGCCCCCTTCACTCAGGTAACACTATGGTCACAATAGTCTTACGGTATTATTAATTAAAACACACAACACCGATAAAGTTGTATCTTTTGTCTAGACCATGAACGTAAGTAGGGCCCTGTGAAATCAGTTTTATTTTTTCCTAAATTCCATTTTATTTTTTCCTTTTTCAGAATTCCATGTTTTCCGTTATAAACATATTCATGCAAAGAACTATTTCACAATATTACACGTTCTTCCTTTTGTAAAATAAAAGTACTTCACATTTGACCTCAAAATAAAAAAATTATCAAATTAAATAAGCATTGGGGAGATCTGGAATACAAAAAAGTTGTGCCCACTTGCATATTGAACTGGAACCATGATATTAAAACCAAGTTTTGAATCAGCTGGTTTGTTTGCTGGTGTGAGCGGCTCACTATAGTTTGCTTCTTTTCTCTGTTTCTGATATCAGTTATTGACTGTCAGTGGTCGTCACATACTTTCTTCGAAGAGAGTTCTTTCGATTCATAAAAAAATGTTTGGGGTATTGTTCTGCTCTAAACTTAGCCTTTAGTCCAGTTCTGTAATTTGCATATGCACGCGCATGCTTGGAACCAGTCGGGTGAGTGGTCCGGATTCGACACTGGCAATACTTGCTTACAGCATTCACAGTTTTGATTTCTATGTTAAATCATGAAATGTGAAATTCTTATAAAATCGATTTTTATCTGCAGACTTAAGGTTCTTGTTTTTTCTGTTGTTTTCTAGACCCTCTGGAAAGTCGTGTGACTTGGTGAATGGATCACTTCCCTCCCACAGCACAGAATTGGCTGATCTTATAGACCCAGAACCTGGACAGAAGCATAAGAGCAATGGTACACACACACACTCATGTACATTGAAGTTACGTTAGAATATAATTACTGTATAATTACTGTATTAATAAAAAATAATACTCAACTAGAGTGATTTTGGCCAGTTTAAATGCTTGTTTAATTAGTGTAGCCGGACTTGCATTAGTGAACACCGCATCATCCCATTGGAACTCAAGACTAAATGTGCTGATGTTTCTGTATGCAGATATTCCATCTTTAACAGCCATTTCCACCTACTATAGACATGAACAATATCTGGCCTGGAATTTTTATTAAGTGGATGTTTTCTATCAAAACTGAGGACATTTCTAAAACTCTTATTGCCATTGTTTAAAGAATTTAAAACCGAAAACCAAAGCTTGTAATTGTGATATCTGAACTCATTCCCTCTATTTCTCCAAGTTTCATTTGAGGACCGACTGCGGGAGAATTTCCAGCATGGAAGTGCTGAGTTGGAGAAGCGCCGCCAGGCCCTGCAAGAGGAGCAGCGGCAGGAGGAGGAGCGCCGGAGGCAGCTGGAGCAGCAGGAGCAGGAGCGCCGTCAGAGGGAGGCGCTGGAGCAGGAGGCCCGGCGGCGGCAGGAGATGGAGAGAAGGATGGAGAGAATGAGGGAGATAGAGAGACAGAAGGAGGAGGAGAGACTAAAGGTGTTGGAGAGGCAAGAGGTGTGTGGATCGAGGCATCATCAATATGAATCACCATTCATGTTAGCAACTTTATTACATTAATCAATATAGAATGAATAATGAGAAGTGAGATTTTGTTTTTGGTTTGCTGTAGATAAAGTTAAGTAGATAATTACATTATACCACAATGTGGCTATTGCATCTATTGCAGATCTAAATGTACAGATAAGCTGTCACGTTTAAATGTTTTAGATCATCAAAAAATATCAAATAATAGTCAAAGTTAATATCAAATGTGTTTTTCAAGTGAAGGATTTTATTATTAAAAGTCCTGTGAGATAAAGTCTCTCTCTCTCTCTCTCTCTCTCTCTCTCTCTCTATATATATATATATATATATATATATATATATCTATCTATCTATATATATATAACACACACACACACACACACACATACATACATACTTGGGGGCATTTTTCTATTATATATATAATAGAAAATAAAGGCTCCTCCTAGGGTGGATCCTCCCCTCAGTCAAACTAAAATCATGTGACCAGTAAAGGTTCACACCTCTAATGCCCACTAACTTCTGTAGGCCGCTCTCCTCCTCTCCTGAACTTCGGAGACAGTATTAGGGGACTTTAGATACAGGATTAGGGGACCACTAAGTTGTCAAGGGGACCTTTAAAGGGGCTCAACATCATAGATAGAAAGCAATATAAGACTATATTCCACCAATAGTTCCTTTGGTAAATTACATATTTGATCTATAACCAGACCAACAGGACTTGCACACGTTCTTGGTTTTTTGTTTGTTTAGTAATTTATAATCTCTGTATGTTCCCGAGGCGGAGCGGCAGGAGCAGGAGAGACTCCGGCAGGAGCAGGAGCACCGACGGCAGGAGGAACTGCAGCACCGGAGACAGCTTGAGCAGGAGGACATCAGCCGACTCCATGCCCGGAAGCGGTGCCTGCAGCTGGAACTGGAGGCTGTGGTGAGAGAGACTTATACACATCCCCACACATACACACACACAAACACACACACTCATAAACTTACATACAAACATCACCGAAGCTCATGCGCAGACATTTGTCTTCATATTTATAGGTATAACATATAGAAACCGTGGCAACATAAATCTATCTATCTATTTATCTACATGAATGCAGTACCTGGTTATTGTTAACAGGTTTCTTATGGTCATTTAAAAACCTGGAAAAGTCATTGAATTTTTGTAAAAGTATTTTGACACATGAATGTATAACATGAAGTACATAGTTCCCGTAATATTACAGGAGAAATGTTTTTTCTACATTTACAACAACATCTTGTGTACAGATTTGTCTCTATGTCATTAATTTGCTGTATAATTTACAGATGGTGTATGATTTATTCATTAATCCATTTCTGTATTAAAAGTACACAGATATAAAGTGAACTCTAAATCATTTAACAGCCACTGTTAAAAAAAAAAAAAAAAAACAGGGGGCCTCGTTGTACAGATATTGTCTTCAACTCCGGTCCAGGGGGGGCCTTATTTTCCTCATTATAAACACACACAAAATCATGTCACTCATATGAACATATTTATAACTGACTATAAAAAATATAGTCTAAATTAATGAAAGTTGCCGTTGTCATAGAGTTTTGTCTATTTATCATGTTGGCCTTTTAAGGTCTCTCAGCAATCTTTAGTTTTCATTGTTAAACATCATTGTGCTGTAGAGCAAAGTAGGATAACAATCCCTTCTTAATCAAAATTCAGCCTAGTGAGTCCCACGACTTGGTCCTGTTCCCATGTCAGTCTAATTCGGTCCCCAGGGCAACAAGCATAAGCAGATCTCTGACCGACTCCGTGACGTCCAGAGCAAGAGGAGGATCCAGAAGGCGGAGCTGGACCTCATCAATCAGAAGCGTGATGGGAGAATAGCTGACATCAGCAACTTGCAGCTGCAGTTCGAGGTTCTCTTTTCTTCTCCGTTCATTCACTCTTGCCACACACAATATTACTTGATGCTGTTTTTCTTTCAATTATCAAATAAGCCTGTTAATTGCCTAAACATATTACTTATTATTAGTGCCAATTAAGTGCATAGATTAGACTGCACTTCCAGAAAATTGTCAAATTAACTGAACCAGACGGTGAAAAAGTGTCTCATCGCCTGTTTCCGACGAATTATTCCGCTAGATATAATGGGGAAACTGATGACAAACTGGAGTGGAGCAGCAGAAGCAAAACACACATTTATTATCAGCTTCTAAATGGCTACAGGTTATCATCATTGCTGTCTGTCAGCTGATCTCTGATCAGTTCGTTTCTCTCGGTAGGATTTCCAGAAGCAGCTCACCCACCTGATCCCAGAGCAGCAGCGGCTCAGAGAGCACCTGAGGCACTTAAGCTTGAACAGCCCCCCTGGTAGGCACCAAGTGGTTATGTCAGTCGCGTACGTTGTGCCCTGGAGGAATATTAGTGTTTAACGACCTGTACGTCACCGCTAACAGATGCTCCGAGGCAGCACAAGATGTTCTTAACACACCATGCTAATTAAGACATGCATGATAATTATGATCGGCGCTGCTTGAGGACGAGGTTTTACGACCGTAGTGCCACTGTTACTGTCGCCCCAAATTATGCACCCTATTCAGATTAATTTGTGTTCTTCAGGATGCACAGAAAACACACACATATATGCATACACGCGGTGTACTGACAAAGAAATACATCAGCCGAAACATTAAAACCATTGATATGAATAACATTGATTACCTGGCATCAATGTCACCCGGGTACCTGGGTGGATTTAACAGAGCACCTCAAAAATGAATTAATTAAGAAAATGACATGTTAACTGAACTATGGTGTATATTGATGATTTCTTTTATGCTGTTTTAGCTTCAGATGGAAAATACATAAATCTCTATCTCAAATTATTACTTAAGAAAAAGATTCCCAATACAGAAATGTTGATTTTTTTAAAAAAGATATCTTAATTTATGCACTCAGTACTTGGAGATGAATGTTAACCATATTAAAATAAAATGAGAATTCAAAAAAACTAGTTTGACAGTCTAGTAAAAAAAATGACTCAAATAATGCATGAGAGAAAGCCTCACACACAGAAAAATGTTTATACAGGTTTATTACTCTGTACTAAATTACAGCATATCACAGATTTTCTTTTCTTTAAGATATTTACATTCTGCATTGAGTCGATTTTTTTTTTTTTTTTTTATGTCCTGGTTTAGTTTGTCTCCACACATGCCTCGCCAGTCAGTCCAACATCTCTGTTCCTAAGGAAGACTCGTAAATAGGCCACAAACACTCTCTGAACCTCCCCCAAATAACCCTTTCCTCTCCTCTAGTGCTGGCAGTGACCACTCTAAAGAACGGAGTATGTGGCAAGGACCTGACCTGCAGGAAGCTGAAGGAACAGCTGGATGTACTGGAGAAAGAGACGACGGCCAAGCTGTCGGAGATGGAGCAGTACAACAAAGAGCTGAAGGTCCGACCTGCTCTCACTGGTCACTGCTGTCAGTGTTGCTCGACAGTTTGAACGATTTCTCAGTGAAACATCTAAATGGTCTAAAAGGAATGTCATTTTCACATTGACCAGGTCTTGACTTGGTGTATTTTGGAACCCCGTGCAGCTCTTTTCCTGCTTCATACGGTAGCGGGTAGATTAATGTTTTACGGAATGTTAGATAGGGTAGAGGTTTAGATTTGAAATGTAATATAAGGTGAAGAATATGCTGATATACCTAGCAGTGTTGTAGTTCTGATATTCAGAAATGGTTTATTAAAAACTATTTTCTTTTGTTCTTACGTTGTCTTAATATATACTCTACTCACAATAAGTAAGGGATATTGTGAGAGACTTAGTGGATGTCATACATGCTGTATTTGTTTCACATTTTTGGAATAGGGAGGCAATTGTATTGGGGTGATAGATACACCTCATTCTGTGTTTTCCATGTAATGGTCTCATTGTGTACAGGTGCGCCTTATGTTGGGGCCAATACCAAGAGACACCTTCTAAATTTCCATATTCTGTGGGTATAAAAAGCTGGTATTGTCAGTAAGTCATTACAAGTTCATCATTCAAATAGCCAGAAACACTCGGCGTCACTTAATGGACTAGCAGTGTCACCTGGCCATGGCACTTCGGGTCGGTGGCAGGCAGTCAGATGTTGCTCGTGTGTCTCAAAGTGTCATCAGCAGACTTGCATCAAGACACAACTACTGGCAGAGTTCATGACATACCCAGGAGTTGAGCCTAAGGACCTCAGACATCGTTATTGAACTGCCACACAGCTGCAGGCCCGTTTACGAGATGCGAATGTTCAAGGGTTTCCAGACAAACCATTCGCAACCGACTGCACCACTTTGCCTTGAATGCCAGACTCCACTGACACCAAGACACCACCGTGAATGTTTGCAGTGGGCACAAGACCATGTGACCTGGACAATGCAGCAGTGGTCTACCGTCCTGTTCACTGATGAGTGTCACGTCAACTTGCACAGAAATGATTGTTGTCAGCATTGCTGGAGAAGACGAGGTGAACGATACACTGAGGTCACCATGATCCTTTGTTGGAGGAGGTGCCACTGTCTGGACAGGCATCACCAGTCAGCGCAAAACAGATTTGGTTATTGTACATGGCTCAGTCACTGCACGTTCTTACCTCAGAGACATCATAGAACCCATCATCATCCCCCAATTCCACCAGCCCACCCCTGACTTTCTGTTCATGGATGATAATGCTCAATCACATCGTGGCAGAATTGTCACAGCTCGACTTCAGGGAGTTGGAGTGCCTCATATGGAATGAGGGGCCATCATTGTCCCCTGACCTGAACCCCATAGAGCACAACTGGGACCAGTTGAAGCGGAGAGTGAACGATCGAACCCCACACCCACGTGACCATTCAGAACAGCGTGTAGCATTAGTGGAAGAGTGGAACGCATTGCCTCAGAACAACATCATGAAGCTAGTGAGGAGCATGAGGCATGCTGTCATTGCGGCAAATGGTGGAAACACCCGCAACTGACATTGTCAATTTTTGTTATTTGGGGTTATCCCTGTTATTAAACTAATGAAAATGGTGTTTCTTCTCATACATTATTAGTAATATCAAAGGGAACTTTTACTTTTTTTCATTAAAATCCCTAACTTATTGTGAATAGTGTATTTTATAAAAAATTCTAAGAGATGTAGTCTTTTTTGACTGCAGACCTGACAAACAATTTGAATGTTTCCCATGACTTCTGCAACATTTAAAGATTTTTTAACGTTGTGGATGTTTGAGCAGATGAACAGCCAATAAAATTGCACAAATCCATTCTGTGCTTCCACAGCAACATTCTCACTAACTTAATTGCCAATGCTATAAACAGTTATTAAACGAGTTATTATAAGTAGTTGAGTGAGTGAGTTCTGTTTATTACTTATTGTGATGGTTTTGAAGTAGTTTTTGCACCTGTTTTTGTATTTATTTCTGAAAAACAGAAGTTTTCTTATAGGTAAATGTTTTATTTAATACCCACAGTATCTAGGGATCAGGTTGTGGTTGTGTTAATTCACAATGTCATTAATTCTAGCTAGCCCCACTTACATGTTCTACTAATAACAAAGTCTTTCAGTGTACGTTCTCCAGTGGAGCACACTCTTTACCTGTCTCTGTTCTATTAACCTCTGCACTAATCCTCCTTCTCTCCCTACCTCCTCCCTCCTCTCGCTGCCTCCCTCTGGTTCAATTCCTCCAGTTTGTAGAGATGGATGACTATGTGCTGCAAGGTCTTCTGTCTTTACTCGGCTGTCTTAGCAACCTCTTCTACCTGATGAAGGTGTTTTTTTCTTTTTTTTCACTGCTGCTTACCTTTCATTGGTCCATCTCAGTCCATCTCACTCCAAACTCCTCTTTATTAATTACACCTTATGTCTCTGAACCTTTTTTTCTCATCTCATTTCCCATCAGTGTCTGGGATGTTCATGTTGCTCACAGAGTGGCCATTTGTAAAGCTAATATGAATCTAATGCTAATGGCTGCATGTGCAGGAGCTGCGGGAGAAGCAGAGCAAGCAGCAGTCAGTGCTGGACAGCCTGGTCCGCGTGAAGGAGGAGAAGGCGAGGGAACTGCAAAGACGAAGAAAAGAGGAGCAGGAGAGGAGGAGGAGGGAGGAAGAGGAGGAGGAGGCAGCACGGTGAGGACTTATAATATTGACAGACAGATGCACCAGATAGCTTGTCTGTTTTTGTCTTGTGTTCATGTGTGTGTGCCTGCATTCAGAAAAGCTCAGCTGGAGCGGCAGGAGCAGCTCCAGAGAGAAGAGGAGCAGCAGAGGAGGCTCCAGCAAGAGAGGGAGGAGGAGAAAAGGAGAGAAGAAGAGGAGGATGAACAAAAGAAAGCAGAGCATTTAAGGCAGCAGAACAACACCAGGCTAGACCACCAGCAGACGCAGCAGCCGGGCTCCAAATCTGATATCCAGACGCAGCTCTCCGAGTTGTTAGGCCGCACAGATTGTGGAGCAGGTGAGATGATCGGCTGCTGTACCACTCCCACAAGGGCCGTGTTTAATCACTGCCTACAGATTCAGAAGCTGAACATTACGAGAGCAGGGAGGCCTTATATTCTTCCTTCAGTTAAAACAATCTCCTTCACTTAATAGTCTAAAAATATGAGCAATAAAAATATGTCCATAAAAGTGCATTTCAGTTTTTTGGTCAGAAGGTCTATTCACACATCCCACACCAGGCATTTTACAATGTCAGGTGACTTTGTTGCTTGTTATGTGACCTGTACATGGAAAAATGCTTTTTCCACTGCAGTTATACCACCATATTTATTTCAATTTATTTTATTCACATTTATATGAATATTGACTAATGTCCTTCAGTTTTGTCCATCCTCCAGGAAAGTCTTTCAGAAAAAAACAGATTGTTCAGAATGAGAGCAATCATATGCCCAAAATATTATATATTATGAGATATATTTTAAGTAGAATCTTAATCTTAAGTAGAAGAATTTCCATGCTGTTGAATACTTTCAATAGTGTTTTATTTTATGAAGACTTTTTTTTTTTTGCAAACACTTTTTCAGGCCTCCGACCGCAGCTCGTGTCTAACACCCATAGGAGGTCAGCCACGCTGGTCACCTACAAGGCCCTGTATTCGTTTGCTGCACGCAATACAGAGGAGCTGTCGCTGGATGCTGGATGCTTGATTGAGGTGCAGGTCTTTTCAGTTCCCCCTTTTCTGTATTTGTTGCTTGTACTGTAAATATGTAATCATGTAGAGAGACAGTATCATGCTTTTTAAATATGTAAATTACATATACAGAAAAGGGGCGAATCGACCTATTATAGAATTTTCATTTACAAATTTCCTAAATGTCCTAATGTCCAGATTTGTGCTCCTTTGTTATATATTTACATGGAAATGTTAATCTGACCACATTTCCCATAATTCTGCAGGTGGACGAGGCAACTCTGGGGGAACAGGGCTGGTTGTATGGCAGCTACCAGGGAAAACTGGGCTGGATTCCACAGAGTTACATTGAGAAATGCCCCCAAACTGAAGTACAGACCACCAACACCACTCCTGAGTCTGCAGTGTCAGTTTCACCTAGGTGTGTCTCGCTAACTTGTGGCAATGTGATATAACTCACACAAGCACAATATTATATGTTGATCTGGATGAATTAAAGCACATGTAGAGGATTGTTAAACTAAAACTAAATTGGATAATCATCTAATTTGACAAATATAAATGCAACATGTCAGAGTAGACACTTCCTGATTACAGATTCAGTTCTCTTGGAGAAGAGAATGAAGTGTGTCGATCAGGGGCAGTAGCTGCTTTTTTTATGATTATGTGGGTAGACTGGCTATGGTCATTTATAGCATATGGACCATCAGTCCGCATCTAACCCCTTCACATGATCTTTGTCATGCTGCCTGTGGTCAATATGGGATTGTTCGTCAGCGTCTTGCTTCATGGATCATTTGTGCTAATTTTCACATCCAATCATTTGAAAGCCATGACGGTCGGTGGAGATAATGGTTTAGGGGAAGGGTGGGAAATTCTTTGGGTGGAAACAGGAGGTTAGCTTTCCAGATCCGGCCATCTGAGCTGCCGGTCTCTGAACGGTGAAGCAGAACGACCAAAGCACTCTTTACACCCATCACCATTTCTAGCCATTTCTAAATAAACATACCTTATATTGTGTGTTACTTATTTTTCTAAATATTACTTGATTATTAGTTGATGGACAATTCTTATATGGAAAATATTATCCGTATATGACAATAATGCTTGAAACTTGAACTTGAAACAGCCCTGCACTGACTGAGCACCAGGACCAAGGACTTAGCTGTCACACTCCAGGACAGGTAAACTATTCATCTCACACATGCTCTTACTGTCATTTTTTTATGCTTATGTACCAGCAACGTCCATAGAGAGACGTTATTTTTTTTAAACATGCTTTCTGTATTCCTCTGAGACTTTTACCCAGGACATGTTTCTTACTGGAAATGATTTAGTTGAATCGTACGTGTCAACATATACATGTTGTGTATATGAACGTGGACAGAAATGTGTGCAGATTGAATCCTGTTTGGCTGACACTCACAACCTCAGGATAAGTAATGTGAAAGATTGTGTTAATAATGCAGGAGGTTTAGTCTTAGTGTAGGACACCCCAACTTGTTGTGGCCTATTTGGAGGGGAGCAGCAATGGCTTTGGCAGCCTTTGTGTCACCGCAGAGTCCCTTGTGAGAAACCGCAGCTGGAGCAGATTTTTTATTTTTAGCCTCCAGTCTCTTTGCTGTGCCTTGGAGTTTCCTTACTGGAGCACTTCTACTGGGTGACACGTTTAGCCTGTTATTGATGGCAGCTATACACAATTTATCTACACTTATGGTTTGTTTCCTGTCATTTGAAGTATGAGGTGCTTAAGGCTAGGTGCTTTGTGAATATATTGTGGCTTAATTAATGTCATTTGTACAGTTACCATGATTGTTAAATTGTTTTAAAAAATCATAATAAAAGCATAATTTCTAATAATTAAAAAAAATCTCATCATAACCCCCAGGTTATAATTCCAGATTTTGTGAGGAAAAGAGTGACACCACAATAAATAACTTTCACCTTTTAATGTGACACTTTGTTCACTCTTTGTTAAATTGCTGTCTGTCTTATTGTTGTCTACATGTTTTTTTTGTTAAAAGTTACTCTTGCACTGCCTGTGTCTCTTGTTTGCAGTTTATTTAGCCCAGTTTGTCTGTGTCACACACACGTCCACTTTGTGAAAGTGAAGTAATTGTCATTGTGATACACTGCAGCACAGCACACAGTGCACACAACGAAATGTGTCCTCTGCTTTTAACCATCACCCTTGGTGAGCAGTGGGCAGCCATGACAGGCAGCCTTCTGATTACGGGGCAGCTTCCATAAACTGCTAGGTCACCACTGCCCCATTGTCAGTATGTAACTTTGTTTAATTGTTCAAATGTTACATGCAGCACCAGGTTCCGGAGAAACATTGTTTTGTTTCACTATGTATTGTCTAACATGTATGTAGCTGAAATGACAATGCTCAACTTCAACTATTGCAGCCATTTGGTAAAAGTAAAAGATCACATGGTCTTTAATATTAAGACTCTTTGCTGTGACCCTAGTTATATTTAACTCAGGTTCTGTCTATTTCTTCTGATCATCCTTGAGATGGTTCTACACCTATATTTTGAGTCCACCTGTGTTTGATTATACTGATTGGACTTGGTTAGGAAAGCCACACCCCTGTCTATATAAGACCGTACAGCTCTCAATGCATGTCAGAGCAAATGAGAATAATGAGGTCAAAGGAACTGCCTGAAGAGCTCAGAGACAGAATTGTGGTTACAAAAAAAATTCTGCTGCACGACCAGACAACCAGAACCCTTCTTAGAGCTGGCTGTTTGGCCAAACTGAGCTATCAAGCGAGAAGACGCTTGGCAAGAGAGGTAAAGAAGAACCCAAAGATCACTGTGGATTAGCTCCAGAGATGCAGTCCGGAGATGGGAGAGTTGTTGAAAGTCAACATCGCTGCAGCCCTCCATCGCTGCAGGCTTTATGGCAGAGTGGCGCGACGGAAGCCTCTGCTCAGTGCAAGACACATGAAAGCCTGTGTGGAGTTTGCTAAAAAAAAAAAAACACCTGAAGATTATCTGGTCTGAAGAGACCAAGATAGAACTTTTTGGCATTAATCCTAAGCGGTATGTGTGGAGAGAACCAGGCACTGCTCATCAACTTTCCACAGTCCCAACAGTGAAGCATGGTGAAGTGAAGTGATTGTCACATGTGATACACAGCACATGGTGCACACGGTGAAATTTGTCCTCTGCATTTAACCCATCGCCCTGAGTGAGCAGTGGGCAGCCATGACAAGTGCCCGGGGAGCAGTGTGGGGACCTTGCTCAGTGGCACCTTGGCGGATCGGGATTCGAACCAGCATCCTTCTGATTATGGGGCCGCTTCCTTAACCGCTAGGCCACCACTGCCCCTGGTGGTGGCAGCATCATGCTGTGGGGGTGTTTTGGGACAGGACGAGTGGTTGCAAAATCGAGGGAAAGATGAATGCGACCAAGTACAGGGATATCTGGATGAAAACCTTCTCCAGAGAGCTCAGGACCTCAGACTGGGCTGAAGGTTTACCTTCCAACATGACAATGACCCTAAGCACACAGCTAAGTTAACAAAGGAGTGGCTTCACAACAACACTGTGACTGGTCATGAATGGCCAAGCAAGAGCCCTGTCACAATTGATCATCTCTGAAGAGACCTAAAAATGTCTGTCCACAAATGTTTACCATCCAACCTGCCAGAACTGGAGAGGATCTGCAAGTAGGGATGGTTGAGGATCCCCAAATCCTTGTTTGAAAAACTTGTTGTATCTTTCCGAAAAGCCTCATGGCTGTATTAGATAAAAGGACCATGTGATATTTCAGTTTTTCTTTGTTAATAAATTTGCAAAATTGTCAACAATTCTTTATTCTTCTGTCAATATGGGGTGCTGTGTGTACATTTAATGGTGGTAGTAGCCTAGAGGGTAACACACTCGACTATGAACCAGAAGACCCAGGTTCAAACCCCACTTACTACCATTGTGTCCCTGAGCAAGACATTTAACCCTAAGTTGCTCTGGGGGGACTGTCCCTGTAACTACTGATTGTAAGTCGCTCTGGATAAGGACGCCTGATCAATGCTGTAATGAGATCAAATTCTGTCATATAACCGAGAGTGAAAATTATTATCACAGTCTGAATACTTTCCATACCCACTGTAAAATCTGTACATATCAATTAGGGGACAAAATATAAAAAAGTACACTGGCTGCATAAGTATGCACACCCTGGTCTCCAGCTTTGTTTGTGGCTCAGGTTTCTTCCAGGTTCTCCGGTTTTACCCAAACCGACTGAAGTAATTCAGACTGGGTGAATTGGCGACACTAAATTGTATCGGTATGTGACTGAATGTAGTGTATGTTCCTTGCGCCATGCTCAGCATCCCAGTGAGGTCTCCAGAAACCTGACCCTGATTTAGTTATATAAGTGGTAATATATAGCAAGTGAGTGAGTGCATAACAACCAAATATTGATGGCACATCTTGATAAATGCTACATTAAATAAAACCATACACATTTCATCAAATGTTGTTACTTGATATAAATAGAGGATCTACTTATTCCTGGGGTTCATAATTATTTTGGGGTTAGACTATGTATAGTGTGTAAAGACAGTGTTATTAAAATAACAGTATTCCTTTACTCTTCATTTGGTTGTTTATAGGGCTCTTGTTCCTTACAAGTGAAGGCTTTGTGTTCTTGGACTGCAAAAACAGAGACCCACCTCAACTTCGCCAAGGATGACATCATCACAGTTCTGGAGCAGCAGGAGAACTGGTGGTTTGGTGAACTTAACAGAAGCCGGGGCTGGTTTCCCAGAAGCTACGTCACCACCATGACCAGGAGCGAGGCACAGGCTGAGTAAATACGGGAGGGGTAAAATTAAAATTTCACAGTAAAATAAAAACATCATTACCAGTTGAAAAATTCTGGTTTGTTCACTAGATTGAGGTCAAGTACGTCCTCAGGATTTACAAAGATAAATAGATATAACAGGAAATAGCTTGAAGAGGAGAAAATATCATTTTTTGTTATTTCTGTCACCTGGAACATGAACTTTTACAAGCAAAGATTACTGTTCGCATGTACACTACTTCCTCATTCAAAATTACCTCCCACAAAGTGGCGCTGCAAGTAGTGATGTCAGATACCTAACAGAGTCAGCACAAAGTTGTGCCAATAGACGGGGAAAAACTGCCATTTAAGTAACATTTTGGATCCTCAGTACCTATTCTTAACCTGCAATTTCTCCCAAAATACCAAATTCGCTACCTATTTAAATATTGAAAACTTTTTTTATTAAAAATTCTGAAAACAATTCTGCACATCATCTTGCAATATCAGTTGTTCCCAACACAGTAATTTTCAAGACCCAATTAATGTTAAACATAGATTGTGATACATATAATTCCCATAATAAATTACTAGCCCAAAACACTATATTTTATTTAGTAAAAAAAAAAAAATAATAATACATATTAATATACAAGCTACAGTGCATATATTGAGATACATAGATACTATAATTCAGTATATAAATAATAATTTCTGTGTGACACTAGGCCGCTGTACTCTACTGTGGATGAACTGGACTCTACAGACAGTAATCAGCTTGAAGGTATTTTAAACATGTTTCATGATCAGTGCTCCACAACCTCTGTACCCTCTGGTTGCAGAGTTCTATTGCAGTGTTACATTGAATAGTGATTTAAACTGATCTAGTGAATATATTTTATTATTGTTCTGGGTTTTTTTTTGTTTTGTTCTTTGGTCTAGAGTATGAGGCATTGTACACTTACGAGAGCCCGGAGGGGGACGACCTCACTTTCAGTGCAGAGGACACCATCCTAGTGACTGAGAAAGATGGAGAGTGGTGGAGAGGCTGCATTGGGGAGAAAACTGGAGTTTTCCCCTCCAACTATGTCAAGCCCAGAGACCCCAGTGTGAGTGGAGAAGACAGTCGTCCACATGTTGGTCAAGTTGAGTTATCCACATGGTCAGCATGATCTTTAACTTGAATGTTTTTAACTTTTGTAGGCGACTAGGACCAGCAAGAAGCCAGGTGAGGATCTGATCACTACGTCCTAAGCTCTAGCACGTATTCAAAATTGGACTTTACAGGCCTAAGCACACTTCCCTTTTTTTCCAAATGTTTGTCAGAGATTGTGCAGGTGACTACAGCGAACGTTGCCACGACAACCGAGCAGCTCAGCCTAACGTCTGGTCAGCTCATTCTCGTACTGGCCAAGAACTCATCAGGCTGGTGGCTCGGAGAGCTCCAGGTCAGAGAAGAAACGATGTTTTAATGAAAAATCTATTCATATTCTGTGGCCAATTATTATGTGCATTTTTTATAAAACTGACATAAGTAGAGTATGTCACGAAAGTACAGCCCTCACATTTCTGTACATTTTCACATTGAGGTGACTTACTTTTGTTGCCTGCAGTTTAGACATTAAAGTCTGTGTGTTTAGTGATTTTGAGGGGACAGTACATTTACATTCTTATGCAAGCTAGATACAGACTACTTTACATTTTGATCAAAGTGTATCTTCAGTGTTGTCCCAAGGAAAGCTATAATAAAATATTTACAAAAATAAATGAGGGGTGTACTCATTTTTGTGAGTTACTGTATATTCTAAATATTAAAATCAACATTTCTGTGTTCTGAAGGCCAGGGGTAAAAAGCGACAGAAGGGCTGGTTCCACTCCTCCAGTGTCAAAGTTCTTGGTCCCTGCAGTGGGAAATCCACACCTGCACTTCAACCAAGTAGGACCTGGTTTTGCTTTCATGTCACAGATTCTCTGTTGGTTTGGAGGATGTTTATGCTGGTAATCACAGACACTGAACTTTAAATGAACTTGAGCTTGATCTTTGGTGAAAAACTTTTTGCACTGTGAGAGATTTATTTTTTTATATTATTAGCACTAATATTGTGATATGCATGGGAAGTGTATGCATGTACACTGGGGACTTTAATTCACTTTTAGCCCAAACTGTAGAGTAAAACCATAGAGTCCTGAAGCCAAAATATCAAATCTTACTTAGTGCTTCTTTAAGCCCGGCTTCCAGATCCGTTTTTCTGTATTGATTCTACTCCGATTGATTTACTTTTTAATGGAAAAATTGCTAAAGGTTCTATCTGTCCCATTTTCTCCTTTTAGTTTGTCAAGTTATTGCCATGTATGACTATAAGGCAGCCAGCGAAGATGAGATGAGCTTCTCCAAGGGGCAGCTGATCAACGTGCTCAACAAAGATGACACTGACTGGTGGAAAGGAGAACTCAGCGGGGTCACGGGACTCTTCCCTACCAATTACGTCAAAATGACCACAGAGTCGGATCCCAGCCAACAATGTAAGTTTTACTAATACACACATACATATACACAGTACACACACAGTATATTAGGGCTATCAGAAAAGGGATGAATTGGAAAAAAGTGTACATTTCTTTTGAAATTGCTGCCAATAGCAACCTCTGTTTTACTCTACAATTTAATATATTAAAAGATTATATTATAATTATCATAATGTAATATATGTAGGCACAATACCCAGTTCCAATGTTTGTGTATACAGAAATGCCCAAATGCTTTAATTTTCCTCATTCCTTATTGCCTTCTGTTGGGCACACATACACAAACACACACCCAGTGAATATAGTATCCTTAGACCTGCCTTAAAACAAATATGTTGTACCAAGCGCCTTTCAGTGGGAACTGGTCAGTTGAGGGGTTGATGGTAACGATCTCTGGTTGCTCAGATCACCATTAACAACCGTGCAGAGGGGTGAATTTCATGTCCTTTTCTTATTCTACACAATGCCAGAATTAAGGAATATAATATGAGGATCGGTACTCTAGCTCTCAAACCAGGTTCTGTTACTAGTAGAATGTCATCATATTGCACTTGAATATGCATACAAGTCTGTTATATTATTTTAATTTACTGCTATCTATCAATTAAAATGTAGTGCATACGTTAGAAATAATTATTTATATTATGATTATTACTTCTGAGCATTAAAGGAATTTTGCTTAAATTAGCCATTCTCAAACCAGTCAAATTGGCATTTATTTGTTCTGTACATTGCCACTGTGTCACATATGACAGAGGACCAGCTGCCCCAGGTTCAGATCAATAGGACAGACTTCTCAGCCATGTGTTTTATTGAAATATTTAATAATATTAATTGAGAGCCTGTGCCATATTGTTAATTTGTGGATGGTTTATCAGCCCTCTACATCTAGTTCTTGTGGAATACAGCCTTTCTTAAATGTTAAGGCGATTTCCTCAGAACATTTGTATCTAAGAAACACCTTCAGACTGTGCCATACACCAACATATACCAAATTTTAATGTTGCTATCATTTTGATAAAGGAATATTTTCTAACAAATATTTTTCATATATTATTTTTTTGATCTTGGTGTTAAAAATTTCTAAAAACCATATAGAAATTTATATCAGACCCGGCATGACGTGGTTTAACTGTTTCTAGCATTGCTGACCTCTGTCCTTCATCCTTCTCTCCACCCACCATCACTGTGCTCATTTTCACCCCTTCATCTCCCCCAATCCCTTACCTTTCGCCTCATCTGTGCTTCTTTTTTAGGACTGTAGCACTGTCTCTGCCTCTTCCTCCTCTTGTTCCTCTTCAACCGCCACCTCTTTTTTTGGTGGCCAATCAGAAAGCTCTGCTGCTTCAAGAATCAGGGCCAACTTCTGCCAAGACCCGGCCCTTACTAACTCTTTCTGGAGATGGCTCCACCCCTTTCACTTTTAGCCTTTGTCCTGTTTTGTGATTCATTTCTTGTGATTTTGTTCTCTGTTTGGCATCACTAACCCAGGGGTCTGATGCAACGGCCTTTCCTCCTAAAGCTACCTGAACCTATGAATGTTCCTCAACCAGCCAGAACTCCCATTACACCTCTGAAACTGTAGACAATGTAGCAAACTCCAGCAAACCTTCAAAACCTTGCAAACCTGTGTTAATACAATTTCTCGTGACTTTTCTAACACATTTTCTAACAGTTATTTACACCCAGAGCATATATCATTTTACTAAAAAAATGTTAAGAATGATGACTGTCTGCATCAATGTCACCAGTAATGTACTTGACAGACATCTATGCAATTAAAGGGACGTTCCATCCAAATCCAAAGTTTTGGCATTTACCTTTGATTCTGATATACCTGCTGAAAAGATAGAGATCCATTTTCAAGTGGACTTGCCCCTGAAATGTGAACTTAAAGAGTTTTACTTCATTGACTGTAGGTTTTTACAAAAATTCAATGCATCTGTATTATTAATATAGATAATATAGTGTATATAAACTTAAATAAGTAAAATTGTTTTCAGAGGGAGTTCAAATTGATTGTCTTTGTTCACATGCCCACCAGGTTGCTGCAATGCATGTGCACATTATCCAAATTTGGATGGACTGTCACTTTAACTGAATATAAGCATACAGTAGGTTGAATACACTAGAGTGGCATTTTACACAATAATGTGCCTCTTTCAGCTGTAAATAGAGAGTTCTAAAAATAAAGTCTGTTTTACTGTGGAGAAAAAAAAAAGGTTTTGCCATGTTTTCTTAAAGAAATACTAGCTCAATCTCAGCAGTGGATCTCAGGATCCTTGAGCAAGTACATTTAAGTGAACATTTAAGTTAAAATAGTGCTCTCCTACTCTGAAGCTCTTGAAATAAATATCTAAAAGATTGGCAACTTAACATCCCCTTTTTAACTCTTTATATAACTATGGCTATGCAGCATCTGTCTGCTACATTGCAAAACAAGAGGAACACAAGAGATGCTGCCAAGAGGCCAGCACTGTTATTGTTGATGGCTTTAACTGGCTAATCTGCTGCATGTTGCTGCTGTTTGGGATGAAAGAGTAAGGCATGAACAGTGCACAAACTCAAAAAGGAGGGAGGTGCGGCTTGTCATTATGGCTACTAGAACATTTTACATTACATTGAGCAAACTAAATAAAATCTTCTATGACTGCCAGCATAAAATAGGAAAATAAAAGCAAGAGATCCCACATTTGAAAGGTAAAAAAATATTATTATTACCTCATTGCACATAGTTTTTTACTTGTGGGATGTTTTATTGTGGAATGTCTGAATTAATATTGTCAGCAAAGTTCAATAGTAATATATACTTAAGTGTAATTCTGGTGCATCATTCACTAGCCTGTGTTGCTTGATTGTGCAATTTAGAATCTGATTATGTCAACACTGCTCATGCTACATGTAGTGTTGTCATCTCAGCAAGCAATGAAAGGTTCATATGCAGCAGCTTCCAGTTGCAATTATTTTTTTTTCTTAAGACATAATTTAAGATTGGGCCTGAAATATTCTTCTCTGTTATTCATTGTCCATCAAAATGATTTGTTTGCCCTATTTGTTATCACTAGTCATTTACACACAAAAAAATCTGAATAAACATGACTATATGGTATCTGCATCACTCTTCTTGTCCAGGGTGTGCTGATCTGATGAGTCTGGACTCGATGAGCCCTCAGGAACGGAAGAGGCAGGGCTACATCCACGAGCTGATTGAGACAGAGGAGCGATATGTGGAGGACCTCGAGCTGGTCCTTGAGGTGCTGTATCAGTCAGCCCTCCATCTTCTATCTCCAAATTCACTTTTCAACTGCTGACATTGTCACAGACTTTTAATGTAGAACTTCAGATGCATTTGCAAAATGCAAACATATTATATTTTAAATGAATGCAGCAGAATGGTGCGAGTAGGTGCTGTTTCTCCTCAGGTCTTCCACAAGCCAATGGCTGAGTCCAGCAGGCTGACTGATGAGGAGATGTCCATGATCTTTGTGAACTGGAGAGAACTTATCATGTGCAACACTAAACTGCTCAAGTGAGTGTGTGTGTGTGTGTGTGTGTGTGTGTGTACCGTGTGCATGTTTCCATTACCATTTTGTTAACAATCCCTGTTGGCCTAATAGGTTTTGTTAATTTTACTCCTGAACTGTGTGACAACACGTCCTCCTCCACACACCCTCAGGGCGCTCCGTGTGCGTAAGAAGATGGTGGGGAAGAGGATGCCGGTGCAGGTGATCGGGGACATCCTGGCATCCGAGCTTTCTCACATGCAGGCCTACATACGATTCTGCAGCTGCCAGCTCAACGGCGCCGCACTGCTGCAGCTCAGGACCGACCAGACACCTGATTTTAAGGATTTTCTGAAGGTGAACAAAATAACTACTGGGTGTGCCAGCTAGGATGTTTTAGATGGATATTGTTTGCTGTTGGGAAGCTAGGCTGTATTCTGGTTTATGGAAATGTTTTTGAAAGGTACATTAGGTTACATTTTCAAAATTATAATGAATCTGTTCACATGAAATAATACAGTCAAATAGGAAAATTGACATTTGATCACATAAGTGAAGGTCCAATTATGCTTTCTCGTTATTTTCATGAAACCGGCAGCATGGATCCACTTTTTTTTTGTGTCCTTTTTCCAGTAGGGGTGTTGAAATTAATCGTATAATTGATGCCGACGTGGACTATTCTGCATCAATGCAGTGCAGAACATAATTGATTGTATCATAATGACGTGGCTTGGTGGTTTTCTGATGGCGGCATAAAAATCTTCATAAAAAAGTAGTGCCAGTAGTGACTGCGGTGCCCTGATCTGAGTACAGCACCACTCCGGGTAGGAGTTTGAGTGTCCAGGCATGGCGAGCGCAGTGCTGCCGCGTTTGGTCTGAAAGCGACTTTAGATTCTCTCCAATGAGCAGAAAAACGGTCTGTGTTCAGTCTGTGCTCACCTGATGCCACGGATGTCTGAACCAGATGTTTTTTCTGGCATTCATACTTCACGTAGTAACGGGTTAGTGTATAGTGGTGGATACTCTGGTGAGGCATGCAAAGAAAGGAGGCCTGCCAGGAAGACAGAGAATCTCACGCCGCTGCTGGGGTTTCCATCACACTCTCTATTTATTATGCTCACAGCACCTTAGTTCGCCACGCCCGGGTAAATGTCAGTAACCGCTCGTGAGACATTACATGTACGTAGCTTGGACCAATCTGCTCTGTTGCTCTGCTTGGTTGATCTGCATCAGGACCAGGGCAGATGACTAACTCCGCCCACAAAGTAGTACTACGAGTATATACGACTGTTACAAGGTGAGCGTGGACTGGACAGCAACAGTTTTTCTGCTCAAATCAAAGAATCCACACAGGTGTATAACTTTCAAATAACTTGTATTTGAAAACATCAAGTAATGTAGAAAATTTATGGGATGCACTGCGAGGCATCGATATCAAGACATTGATAACTATAATCAATTCCAATTTTGGATAAGTTTGGAAAAAAAGATCAACTTATCACACAGATTGAATCTATTCATTTGTAGTATAGTGTAGACTGTTCATCAGGAAAATTTGATTCAAAAGCCTGAGTGAATCTGTCTGAGTAATTAAAATGTAAACAGTTAATTGCATTTATTTTACTCTATTAAACTTCTTTCCTTTTTTCAATTTATTCAATGTCTCTCTTTTCTTTCTTCAATTGGCCCTTTGTGCTCTCCGTCTGTCCATTTCCATTGACAGAAAATTGCAACTAACTACCGCTGCAAAGGGATGCCACTGTCCAGTTTCCTGCTGAAGCCGATGCAGAGAATCACTCGTTACCCACTGATAATTAAGAATGTAAGGTCTTTCCTCTCTTTCCTCCACCGCCGTTCTCGTTTCTAGATCACACATTGGTGGTCTGTGACTCCATTCATCGTCTGAAGGCTAAAGTGTGTGTTTAGGCCATGCCTCCTTTCTCTACCCTCCTGGCCCAGATTTTAGAGAACACCCCTGAGGGCCACGTGGACCACGGCCAGCTGCAGGAGGCCCTCGAACGGGCTGAGGAGCTCTGCTCACAGGTCAACGAGGGCGTGCGGGAGAAGGAGAACTCAGACCGACTGGAGTGGATCCAGAGCCACGTGCAGTGTGAGAGCGCCATCGAGGTAATCAGGAAGCCCGGGGAACATGTGCTGCTTGATTTCTACGCAGCGTGGCAATGCTACTTGCAGCATGGGAGCATTGTGTTTCCCTTCTACTGAACCTCTTGATTAATATCTGACTGACAGGACCACAACAATTGAACAATTAAATAAAATGTAATCAGTCAGCTAGTCTGCACTCATACGTTAGCCATGGTCACGCAGTAATTTAAAAGAGCTAGAGCCAGCAGGTTTCAGAATTGTTAATGTTATAGGTTGCATTGAATAAATATAGCTCAAAATAAAAGTATTTTATATTTTCCCCAATATCATATTACTGCACTTTCAATGGTCTCAATAGGGGCATAAAAACAACCTGTATAGGATCACCAGTCAAATCTGTTATAAGCAGCACAAACTCATTTTACCCAAATGTTTGTTGCACAAGTGCAACTGTAAACTTATAACTCATTAGGCTTTGATAGCCACTATGAAAATGTGCTTTTGGTGGGATCGATATATGCCATATACAATCATTATTGATTTTAGGATTTTATATGGTTTGTCTCATCCATATAGTTTGTCTCTTTCATGTCAGATACAATTATTTTACATCACTATACAAATGGGCTGCATTTATCTTTCCATGAGATCTCATGACTGATCTGTCCTGCCAAACCATGATGTTTTTCTTCAGCACTTGGTCTTCAACTCCTTGACTAACTGCCTGGGCCCACGCAAACTTCTACACAGCGGGAAGCTGCACAAAACCAAAAGCAACAAGGAGTTGTGGGCCTTCTTGTTCAGCGACTTCCTGTTGCTCACCTATACAGCCAAGCAGTTTTCTTCTTCAGGATCAGACAAACTCTTCAGTCCAAAGTCCAACACACAGTATAAGATCTACAAAACCGTGCGTATTTGACCTGTATTTTTATTATATTTTTATATATAAATGTAACATATATATATATACATATGTATGTGTGTGTGTGTGTGTGGTTTTTATTAAATTTATGGCAATTGGCATGAAGCCTTATTCAGAGTGACTTACAATTGGGCAAGTCATGGTAGTAAGTGGTGTTTAAACCTGTGACTTTGTTGCATGGTTCATAGGCAGTTGTGGTACTCACTAGGCTAGTGTGTGTGTGATAATCACTGTACAGAATTCAGAAAATTTGTCATGTCCAACATTTTTTTTATAAGAATACTTATGTCTTGCTTCTTGTAGCCACTGTTTTTGAATGAAGTCCTTGTCAAAATGCCCTCTGACCCGTCCAGTGATGAGCCACTTTTCCACATATCTCACATCGATCGCGTCTACACACTCAGGACTGACAGCATCAATGAGAGGTGAAACCAGACAGATTCTAGCCAAGCTAACCAAATATTATATAGATTAATAATTCACAGCCCATATTTCAGTGTTTTTTTTAATTTGCTACAAAGGCTGCATCAGTTAACACTGACCTAAAACAAAGAGATTTAAAACAAATCTGAAAAACCTAGGACTTTATTTGATTTCATATAAATGTTGTAAACGGCAAATATGTGATAATTTGTGGAAATGTTGGTTATTTTATTTCAAATATATGTAATATGTAAGATCACAGTATGTGGAATAGTAGCATAAAATTGTGATTATGTGATTCATTCAGAACAACATGGGTTCAGAGAATCAAAACCGCATCAGAGCACTTCATCGAGACAGAGAAGAAGAAGAGGGAGAAGGCATACCAAGGTTATTCTTTCGTTTTTGTTTTAAACAGTGGATGTGGAAAGTATTCAGATCCCCTTAAAATTTTCACTATGTTATGATGCAGCCATTTGCTAAAATTATGTACACACAACACTCCATATTGGCAGAAAAACATTGTTGACATTATTGCAGAATTATTAACACATGCACACACATACATACACCCACTGTAACATATACATATTTTATATAATAGAATGACCAAAAGCATTTTGAGTATTACTATACCACACAGCTGGTGGTTCAGTTTGATTTTGATTCATAACAAACTGTGACCACAGCAATATCAAATATACCACTCCTTTGTGCGTGTATTTATTTATTTGAATAATATAATATATGAATTTGTACAGCACGCTCACTGAAGTGCAGTGGAATAGGCCGCCTGCTGGTAACAGTCCAGGAAGCTGCAGAGCTCAAGTCCAGCAAACCCAACGGTGAGACTGGTTCCTCCTACAGTCTTCTGTAGCATTGCTGCTTAGTGCAACGTTTCTCATCCAACCTGCAAAAACGTGGGAATGCGTATTTTCTTGGTCAACCCTTGGGTACAGAAATCACAGTGTTCGTTTAACCTAATTAGTGACTTTTTATGGTGTGGTATTATTGATATGCACATTTATGTATCAATATGTTTTGCCGTTTATTAAATTTAGTCTACATTTAAATTAGAATGAAATATGTGGTTTTTGTTTTTCAGATAATTTTCTATATTATAATATTTGATATTTACATAATCACACTGGGCACAGGGACTCACCCAGGGTATGGCACCAGCCCACCACAGGGGATGCAGATACTATTCACATAATATAATATAGTTTAATTCAACTGGGTGTGACCTCATTCCCAGATCTGAATTCCAAATGGAATGTCACCTCACGACTTGTGTGCATGTTCAGAAATCCTCAAATATTACATTAAACTGAACTGTGTCATTTTAGTTTGGCATATTTATTTCATTGCCAATGATCATTAATCTTTTTTTTACCATATTGTTAATAGTAAATAAATAAATACTTGTTTATTCTATTCTAACTGGAAATAGTTTTTGAGTATTCATGTTTAGTCTAAAGGATATCTGGAGAATGCAAAACCTATATTTGGTTTGTAAATTATTTCTGTATTTATTTCTCCCTTTACCCCTGAATAAGATGAAACAAAGGAGCTTTAATGTTGACTACAGTACATGAGAGAATAAAAAAAATCAAGGCTGATATCAGATGTTGTTAATTATTTCAGCGCAGCATCCTGAACTGTGTCCCTGTTGAATCTGTGCCCTTGCAGGGAGGAGTAACCCATACTGCGAACTCACTATGGGAGCCCAGTGCTACACCTCCCGGCCCCTCACAGACACCATGAATCCCAAGTGGAACTTCAACTGCCAGTTTTTCATCAAAGACATCTACCAGGACGTACTCTGTGTCACTATCTTTGAGCGCGATCAGTTCTCTCCTGATGGTGGGTAAAAAATAAAGGGAACACTTAAACAACACAATTTAACTCTAAGTTAGTCAAACTTCTGTGAAATCAAACTGTCCACTTAGGAAGCAACACTGACAATCAAGTTCACATGCTGTTGTGCAAATGGAATAGACAACAGAGGGGAATTATAGGCAATTAGCCAGAGATCCCCAATAAAGGCGTGGTTCTGCAGATGGTGTCCACAGACCACTTCTCAGTTCCTATACTTTCTGGCTGATGTTTTGGTCAATTTTGAATGCTGGTGGTGCTTTAACTCTAGTGGTAGCAGGAGACAAAGTCCACAACCCACACAAGTGGCTCAGGTAATGCAGCTATGGCAAGAAGGTTTGCTGTGTATGTCAGTATAGTGTCCAGAGCATGGAGGGGCTACCAGGAGCCAGACCAGTACATCAGATGTGGAGGCTGTAGGAGGGCAACAATCCAGCAGCAGGACCTCTACCTCCACCTTTGTGCAAGGAGGAACAGGAGGAGCACTGGCAGAGCCCTGCATAATGACCTCCAACAGCCGCAAATGTGCATGTGTCTACTCAAACGGTCAGTAACAGACTCCATGAGGGTGGTATGAGGGCCCGACATCCACAGCTTACAGCCCACCACCATGCAGCACGTTTGGCATTTGCCAGAGAACACCAAGATTGGCAAATTCGCCACTGATGACCTGAGCTCTTCAGAGGTGAAAGCAGGTTCATACTGAGCACATGTGACAGATGAGTTAGGCTCTGGAAGACTCTGTGTAATGGCCTGCAGCTGCCTGCAACATTGTCCAGCATGACCGGTTTGGCAGTTGGTCAGTAAAGCTTTGGGGTGGCAGTTCTTTGGGGGGTGCACAGTGCTCTGCATGTGCTCACAAGAGGTAGCCTGACTGCCATTAGGTACCAAGATGAGATCCTCAGGCCCCTTGAGAGACCATATGCTGGTGCGGTTGGCCCTGTGTTCCTCTAATGCTAGACAATGTTAGGCCTCATGAGTGTGTCAGCAGTTCTTACAAGATGAAGGCATTGTTGCTATGGACTGGCCCGCCCGTTCCCCAGACCTGAATCCAATTGAGCAAATTTGGGACATAATTTCCCGCTCCATCCACCAATGCCACGTTGCACCACAGACAGTCCAGGAGTTGATGGATGCTTTAGTCCAGGTCTGGGAGGACATCCTCAGAAGACCATCTGCCACTTTATCAGGAGCATGCCCAGGTGTTGCAGGGCAGTCATACAGGCACATGGAGGCCACACACACTACTGAGATTCATTTTGACTTGTTTTAAGGACATTACATCAAAGTTGGAGCAACCTGTAGTGTGTTTTCTGTTTTATTTGACCCCAAATCCAGACCTCCATGGGTTGATAAATTAGATTTCCATTGATCATTTTTGTGTGATTTTTGTTGTCAGCACATTCAACTATGTAAAGAAAGTATTTGATATGAATATTTAATTCATTCAGATCTAGGATGTCTAATTTTTGTGTTCCCTTTATTTTTTGAGCATTATTTATTTTATCAAGAATTAAGTGGTTTTGAACTGGTGCGAAGAACAGCGCCTAAGTAAATTAACAAGAAAGACATATGACCTTTAATGATGTTTGCACATGTGACATATTGATGGACTGCTCAATCACATGTATCATCTGCCTTTAAAACATCCAAGGTTCTTTCAATCCTAAAGAAACCCACCGCTGATCCTACAGATATCAACAATTACCGACCAGTTTCTCTCCTCTCCTTTCAAAAAACTTTGAGCACTGTGTCTACAATCAGCTATCACTTCATCTGTCACAGAACAGCCTCCTGGATCCTAACCAATCTGGCTTCAGAACAGCTCTTTCTACTGAGATGGCCCTTCTGGCTGTTTGAGAAGCTACATGCGGCCAAAACTGCAAATCTGTCATTGGTGCTTGACACACAAAACTCTCTTGTCTATCCTGTAGAGGCTATCTTGAATTCAGGGCTCAGCATGGCAGCGGGTTGCTTCCTACCTTGATGAGAGATCTTACCAAGTAACTTGGAAATGATCCACCTCTGCCTCATGTAGAATCACCACTGGCATCCCACAAGGCTCAGTACAAGATCCTCTCCTTTTCTCCCTCTACATGAGATCACTTGGTGAGGTTATTTCCTCACATGGGTTATCCTACCACTGCTATGCTGACGACACACAACTCATCTTCTCTTTTCCTCCCTCGGATCTACATGCTGCTTCCAAAATCTCTACATGTCTAACTGACATGGATGGCAGCCCATCATCTCAAAGTCAATCCCACCAAAACTGAATTGATATTCATTCCAGCAGATTCTTCACCACATCAGGATCTTGCTATTTACCTGGACAACTCACAGCTCTCTCCTTCTACAACAGCCTGCAACCTTGGAGTAACAATAGACAACCAACTCTCCCTCTCTTACTCACATCAGCAACCTTTCCCGCTCGTGTAGATTCCTTCTCTACAATATCAGACAAATCCGTCCTTATTTGTCAACACAGGCCACCCAACTACTGGTTCAGTCCTTAGTAACCTCACGACTGGACTACTGTATATACCTGTATATGTAACATCCAACCTCTACAACTCAAACAAAATGCAGCAGCACGACTGATCTTCAACCTTCCCAAATTCTCCCACACCGCCCCTCTGCTACGTTCCCTACACTGGCTCCCAGTAGCTACACGCATCAGATTCAAAATACTGATGCTGGCCTACAAAGCCAAACATGGAGTAGCACCATCCTACCTCACAGCCCTTATTACACCTCGCACTGCACCTCGTATGCTCCGAGCCTCCAGTACTGCTGGCCTGGTCCCTCCATCTCTGAAGGTACGAGGAAGACACTCATCTAGACTCTTCTCTGTCTTGGCCCCTCGGTGATGGAATGAACTTCCCCTTGAGGTCCAAACAGCTCAGTCACTGAGCACCTTCACACGGCAGCTCAAGACCTTCCTCTTTAGAGAATATTTAGATTAACTTGTAACCTTCTTATTGTCTGACTTCTGTATAGAAACTTTAACAGAGTGAATAAAACGATTGTTTTCATAGTTGGGGGTCCTAGTGAAGAATTGATCACTTCCTCGATGGTACCATGGAAGCACCATTTGTAAGTCGCTCTGGATAAGGGCGTCTGCCAAATGCCTTAAATGTTCATGTAAATGGGCAGCACCCCGTATTGACAGAAAAACACAGAATTACCGATTTACTAACAATGAAAAACTGAAATATCACATGGTCCTAAGTATTCAGACCCTTTGCTGTGTCACTCATATATTTAACTCCGGTTCTGTCTATTTTTTCTGATCATCCTTGAGATGGTTCTACACCTACATTTTGAGTCCACCTGTGTTTGATTATACTGATTGGACTTGGTTAGGAAAGCCACACCCCTGTCTATATAAGACCTTACAGCTCACAATGCATGTCAGAGCAAATGAGAATCATGAGGTCAAAGGAACTGCCTGAAGAGCTCAGAGACAGAATTGTGGCAAGGCACAGATCTGGTCAAGGTTACAAGAAAAAAAATCTGCTGCACTTAAGGTTCCTAAGAGCACAGTGGCCTCCATAATCCTTAAATTGAAGACATTTGGGACGACCAGAATCCTTCCTAGAGCAGGTAGTTCGACCAAACTGAGCTATCAAGCGAGAAGAGGCTTGGTGAGAGAGGTAAAGAGGAAGCCAAAGATCACTGTGGCTGAGCCCCAGAGAGAGATGCAGTCCGTAGCTGGGAGAAAGTTGTACCATCACTGCAGCCCTCCAACAGCCGGGCTTTATGACAGAGTGACGTGACGGAAGCATCTGCTCAGTGCAAGACACATGGAAGCCCGCATGGAATCCAAGATTATGAGAAATAAGATTCTCTGGTGTGAAGAGAACCAGGTACCTCACCTATCCAATACAGTCCCAACAGTGAAGCATGGTGGTGGCAGCATCATGCTGTGGGGTGTTTCGCTTCTACTAAATACTGAGCAAAGGGTCTTAATACTTTGGGATATTTCAGTTTTTATTTGTTAATAAATCTGCAAAAACAACAATTCTGTGTTTTTCTGTTAATATGGGGAGCTGTGTGGACATTAATAAGGAAAAAAAATAACTTTTTAGCAAATACCTGCAATATAACAATGAAAAATTTAAGGGGGTCTGAATACTTTCCATAGCCACTGTATATACACGTCTTGTTGAATAGAGCCTGCATATTGGGACTGGGTAGAGCTCCTTTTAAATTAATCAGGGATCCTAGAGATCCTATCAGGTCTAAAGTGGCATAAAGAATTTGAAAATGATTGTCATTGTGAAACACTGCAGGGATTATAATGAGGTCCCTCATTATAATCCCTGTAACATTTTACCACTCATACCTTTATATTTATGCTTTTATTCAAAGCAACGGGCATTTGTATGGATTTGTAGAGAACTATAGACTATGAACTGTACACAATGCATGTTTTTAATTATATATATTTAATATGAAATTTACCTGCTTATTTGGAAAAAATAACTATAGACATGGCAAGTTGATAAACAGTCATTTTGTACAGATTTGTCAAGAACTATAGACAATGAAGTGCAATACATACAGATGTCACAACAGAAGCTGTGCCTTTTCTAAAATATACAAGATGATACAATAAAATTTTACTTATGAAATGTTATGCATTGATTCTTCGTTTGCTTGTTATTATAGCCGTACGCAGAGCAAAAGACCATGATCTTTGCTCATACTGTCAGAGAATGAGCTTGGAACCCCGTCCAAATATGGCAGCGGTATTGACTGATGCAGAGAGGCTTTATGCGACAGCACAAGGTGATGCAACAAAATGTGTCACCCTTAGTGAGCTGTCATGAAAGTTGCCCAGGGAGCAGTGTTTGGGGATGGTTCCATGGACAAGGGGACCTCATTGGCACCTTCAGGATTTGAAACCTTTTGTTTTCGAGTACACTTCCCTACCCGCTAGGCCACCACTGCTCCCATTTTAAACATTGTTCTGTGTTCTGGTCGACAGGACAAATTACACACCATAAAAAATGTCAGTTTCTCTTCTTTAGAATTCAGATAATACAGATAGCTCATATGTTTATTTCTGTAAATCCTGAAGAAAACCATTACGCAAATGAACAAGCCCCATGCTTAGTGCATAATATCTTGCAGGTTTGAAAATTAGTACTCATACCTTTTTAGCAAAAGCACAAAAAAAAATTGCATCTCCATTTGATTACTTCCACAGATTTTCTTGGCCGTACTGAGGTTCCTGTGGCAACTATCAAGAAGGACCAGGAGATGAAAGGTCCATCCACTCGCCGCCTGCTTCTCCATGAGGTGCCCACTGGAGAGGTGTGGGTCCGGCTGGACCTCCAGCTGTACGACCCCTCGCAATGCAAGTGACCACTACTGAGATCCACCTGAATAACTTAAATTCATAAACTTTTCAAAACAAACAGGATTTCGCTGTTTGTTCCTCACTGATTATTTTCCACAAGGGTATTAAGCAAAAAACATTCTTAACTATTCCATTATAGTATATAATATATTATAGTTTCACAACAAAAAGAAAATAAGCACAGCATAAATCATAATGCTGAGGTTTGTTTGAGAATTAATCTGTTTTTTTATTTTTTATAATTTTACTTTTTTTTTTATTACAATAATGAAAAACTTGTCAGCCAAGAAAAAAAAAATCACAACTGAATATATATTATATAATACTTATTTAGTTAGTGCAGCTGTCAAATAGTAATCTGAGTTCATAATAAATTAGAAGTGCCTTATAATAATGTTTTTAGATTTTAAATTTGTTAAATGTTTGAGCTTTTTTTGGTTTTGTGGCTGTGCTACAGTTGGTGCAATGATAATGATACATTTTAATTCTTTATGTGAGAATGTTTGAGTGAAATTCATTTTATTTTTGCTTTAGTCTGTACTGCCAGTGTCCAGACATTATTTGATTTCGTGCCAGAATTTTGATTTCGAAGCATCATTTCAAATAAGCCTCTAGCAGCTTGAACCGTTTTCATCGTCACTTTTGGTCATCATGACTGTGATTTTTGTTATGATGTTGCATGTTCTAAATGTTGGAAGTGGAGTGACTGTGTGGATTGTATAAAAGTAGGGTTCAGTCGAGCTGCTGCATGTTAACGTTGTCTCTGATAGGCTGTATTTCATGTCTAAAGACTACTGAGCAAATGAGAAGGCCAGTAAAGATGGTCTCTGAAAAGGGCAATTTTCACTGAAGCACATTTTCAATAAAAAAAATGCCCTTCAGTTCATTGTTTTCATTTGTTTTATTTCTGATTAATCACAAAAATCTGTTCTCTCAGAAGACCATGACTTTTGTTCTCAATATTCACAGAGGATCCAAAGTTTCTTATGTATGTCCATATATATCTTTTTCCATTGTTTTCTGATGCGTCACAATAATTATTATAGGTTTGTTGTTTGTGCTCTGTAATAAATGAAAATTCACCTGTTTTCTGATGAGATCATCATTGCCATGGTGATTAGTCCCATTACATAACAGAGACATGTTTTCATAAGGCAGTCTGGCCTGTCAGTATCACAGTTGACACATGAAAGTGTGTGTGTATCTGTGCTGTCATCATTAACAGGCTTTTTTTTTTAGCGTCAAACGCAACAGACAAGACCAGGGAAAAAGGAGAAAGTTGAGGAGAAGGTTAACATGTATAGGAGGGAGAGGGGAAAAAAATAAAAGGAGAAGGATGGAGAATGAACACCAACGACCTGCAGCATGCCATGTTATCCGTTACTTGTTGATCTTCCAGATATCAGTCTCTGTCTCTTCTAACGTGGCCCGGGATGGAGACACATCATGTGGACTCTGGAAGCTACCTGCAGGGTTGTAGATGGTTCATCATTCAATCACCAGTCATGAGTTCAATACCAGCCAAGTATTGGCTGAGCAGACAAAACAGGGCCCTCCAGGATCCTTTAACACTGGAGTGGCGTGTTGGTGGCACTTAACAGATTATTCGAATTTGAACCTTTTATACAAGACTAGGCCTTGTTCTTTTTAAATTCCACCTGTAATAAAGGAAAAAATTCCATGTTACCTTGGAGATCTGTCGTAATGCAAGATTAGGGGGTTGTACTCTTCAAGTATCCAAAAACACAAAACACTGAAAAAGAATGAGGACCGAGACAGTCCAGCGTTTGATTTGCGATTTTAACTGAGGCAGCAGTGCCCTCTAGAGTTTAACTGTACATGGTACATGGTCTGTGATACAGGAAATAGTGGGAATATTGTGATACTCACCACATTCACTCATACTCACACCAACGGTCAATTCAGAATCACCAATCCACCTAGTGTACATGACCTCGGATGACGGGAGGAAACCAGAGAAACTGGAGGGAACCCACACCAAAATGGGGGAGAACATGCAAACTCCACACACACAAGGTCTGGGTGGTAGTAGCCTAGTGGGTAACACACCTGCCCTTGAACCAGAAGACCCAGGTTCAAACTCCACTTACTATCATCGTTTCCCTGAGTGTCTCCAGGGGGACTGTCCCTGTCGACAGGATAAATTGTCGGGATAAGAGCATTGAATAAATGCCATAAGGCCTAGCTGGGATTATAAAATCACAGGCGTCACATGCACTTAAAACGTTTGTCCCCATTTTGTTTCAAAGATGATAGAGGCATATTTTTCTTCACATCATATGATTATTATATTGTAGAGAACTCCTGCATACATGAATCAAGTATTGTGATATCACTGTTAAAGTGATATCTGTAAAGTGCATCGTTGAATAAGGAGAGGACACTGCATGTGAGTGAAATGTGCTGTTTCCTCAGTTGAACGCTAATTGTGCTAGGTGGGGTTTTCAGGACCAGGACTGGCGAGAAAATGTCCCATATCTGAAGTGTGACCTCACATCTGCTGAACAGTAACTGTGAGGAAAGCCCAGTCCTCTCAGTCCACTCAATACTCAGGCTGTCAAACAGACAATCCTTTACAGCATTTATCAGACGCCCTTGTCCTAAGCGACTTACAATCAGCGACTTACAATCAGTAACAGTCCTCCTGGAGACACTCAGGATTAGGTGTCTTGCTCAAGGACACAGTGGTAGTAAGTGGGGTTTGAACATGTGACTTTGTGGTACTCTGGTTCACAGAAAAGTGTTTTACCCACTAACTAACTTACCCTGCTAACACAAGGTCAGTATGAATGAACGAGAGTTAAGTTCTGTTCGATCTTAGTCGATCTGTGTCTTCAGGGCAGACAGAACAACTCACAAAACTGAAATAATTTTCCTAAAAAAAGTGGTGGACAAGCACATCAATAAAACTACCATCTTTGGTGAAGCTTAGTTGGTGCTGCATAGCTTGGAGTTCTCTCAGCTTTTGTTATTTATCTCTATCAGAGGACCTGACCGGAAAGTATTTGCAGGTATTAATTACCATGTTTCTACTTCCAAAAGCTTGTTAATCCAGTCTTTCATTCATGTTCACACTGATGGATTAATGTATGGCCCATAATTCCAAATTTTCTTTGGAATTATGAGCCATTTAAAAAAAAAAAAAAAACAACTTCTCAAATCTGTTGGGAAAGATTTGTGCACTCCTTGATTTCACTCATTTTAGAAACATTTGGACCCTCCCCCACCCCCATAAAAATGTTTGTCTACTCCATATGTGCCTTTCATAGAAACAAGGCATCAATAAATACACTTTTTTTTTTTTTTTTACACAGTAGGCGTTAGTTAAAATACATCAGCGTTATGAATATAGCGCATGAACATACTCATCATGACACATCACCTCTCAAGGTCGGTGTTGCAGTTCTGACCTTGGCATTGCAATAGTTGACAGAGTGCCTGGACATGCTCCTCATGTTGTGAAGCGTGTTTCTGAATGGGGATCCAGACGGGCTCGGTCAGCTCCCCTCTCCTGAGCTCGATGGGGTCCCGCTGCTCCAGGTAGCACCCCAGATCCGGACTCAGCAGAACGTGAATGAAACAGGAGTGTGACTGATTAAGGTGTCCTGTTCCGGTCACCCAGTATAATAAAAGACAAGTACAGAGCAGGAGGTCAAAAGGCAAACTGTTCAATTTCTTGTAGCAAACAAGACTTTAGTTTGGATCCTTTTGCCATTGTCTCCTTTATCATTTTAATTTACTTTCCCTTTTACTAAAACTATGCATGAATTAGGGGGACGTGGCTTTGACTGTATGAGTGAATGGCGGTGGGCTATCACTCTACAACATTTATTTCTTATACAGCCCAAAATCACATACAGCATGTCTCAATGGGCTTTGAGACACCCTGCAGTTGACACCCCCACACTTGACCCTTCTGCACACAAGGAAAAACTCCATAAAAAAAAACTCTAGGAGAGAGAGAAAAAAGAAAGGAAGAAATGCTGGGAAGGAGTGATACAAAGTGAAGTGATTGTCACATATGATACACAGCAGCACAGCACACAGTGCACACCGTGAAATTTGTCCTCTGCATTTAACCCATCACCCTGAGTGAGCAGTGGGCAGCCATGACAGGTGCCCGGGGAGCAGTGTGTGGGGACGGTGCTTTGCTCAGTGGCACCTTGGCGGATTGGGATTCGAACCGGCAACATTCAGATTACGGGGCCGCTTCTGCCAGTGGTCTGTGCGCTTCATTCCGTGTCTCAGAGAGAACAAACAGAAGCAGCGGCCGATGGTGGCATCGTACGACCGATACTGAAATACGTGGTTATAGTGGTATATTGGTGCTACGGTGGCCCGGTACCCTAACTAAGGTTTAACAGAAGGCCACAGAAAACAGATGTTTTTAGTTTAGATTTAAACTCTACACCATAAGCAATTGAGTGACTGTGTGTGTGCGCGTGTGTGTGTGTGTGTATCAGTGGGTGAGTGAATTACATCTAGACGCTGTAAAAAAATATCATGACCTACAGTATAACATGCTTCTGAGAGATCATTACATTTTCACATGTATTTGAATACAGATCTGGTTGTAACCGTTGTTACTAATTTGTTAGTAGATTTTATGTACATAAATGGTGCTACAAAGTCATTGTTAATTTGAATGATTCTTTAACTGTAGATTACCTGCCCTGTAAATGACTGTATATTGTATAGAGGATCTTCAGAACCAAAACCAAATTCCCTGTGTGTTAATGTTGTTGAATAAATGTGATTCTAAGTCTGCAGAAGACAGGATCTGTTTACCTGGCGGCAGTTAAAATGCAGCCCAGTGGGACAAACACCACTCCGTTTACTTTAACAAGTTCATTTTCACTATCAAGTATGGGCTGGCTGATGGCTCTCGCCTCCTGAGCCTCAGACTACAGCAGTGCCTATAAAATTGTGACGATTATGCCCATTGTCTCACAGCGCCTGATTTCACCAGATTCTAGAGATTCCCTGGTTGATTGTTCATCAGAGAGTATGTATGGATGGATGTATGGATGTATTTTTATATTATTATACCCCCCACAAACTGTGTTTTCTGTGAAAATGGAAGATCTCTGTACCATTGACTTCAGCTGGTTTTGAACAGAGGAGGGTGCAGTTTACTCTTCTTCCTGGGTAATATTCCTGGGTTCAGTTACACTGAACTGAAGTGTTTTGAATTGAATACCAGAATATCTGAGGAGTCTGAAAATGGAGCCACACGTTGGGCAAACATGGATTACAAGGACACCTAAAAAGGCATGAAATAATAATATAAAATAATAACCACCAAAATTCTTGTACTAAATAAAGCAAATAAACATCTATTGAATCCCCCCCAAAAAAACATTTTAAATATTTGGAAGACAGGAATTCCTCAATCTCCTGAAATACTAATATTATTTATGTATCTAAATGGAACTTCTCTTATTTCCGGGCATTAAGTGTCATATGTTGCCAAATAATGTTGTTTTCTATTCAAGTGTTATTTTTTTAATAGAGTGTTTTCACAAGGACACACTTTTCCCGATTATCCCGTTTTAAAAAAAATTAGTCTCAGTTAATTGTGTTCCCAAAACAGCGGAACATCCGTCATCAATCATCACTAATGTTGTCATTATTGATAATACCAGCATCTACACAAACGTGAAACTGAGCATGAAAGCGCTCCCACTTGATGAGCCAATAAGATCCATGAACCGTCGTCAGACAAGCCAGCAGGAATCAGGGCCAGATCTATGACCAGGTCATCTTTCTGTCACGTGTAAGACACTTATGAAGAATTACTGGGAGCATTAAAACATAACAATTAAAAGTGAACAGCTATTACAAATATGGAGTGACAAAAAACACACTGAGCCAGTCGTACCTATTTTGTAGCTACACATTTAAAAACCTTCCTTTGCATGTCAGATACGCTATTTCAAAATCAGAATTGTTCAAAAAGTTATGAACAGCGTCCATGGAAAAAGTACCTCATTACTTTGGCAGGCTGACCGTAGAAACACTACAACTACGTCAGTTTTCCAAGCGGTACGATCACGAACGTTCAACCAGAAGTTCTGTATCTTGGTCATTAAAAACCCTTGTGCTAAGATTAATGACCTATGTGAGCTTCCGCTGGTTCAGTTTGTAAGGAAATGGACTGAGCTGGAATCCTGCTCGCTGGTCTCCTCAGTCGTGGGCTAAAGTCTTGACTGTATTGTTAAATGTGGGGGCATCTTTCCAGCTAAAAGTGCAATAAGAAGACAATTCAGTTAGTGCTTTTATTTTATTCAAGTACACTAGCAAAGTGACATACAGATCAAAATCGTACCTGCAAGATATCAAATGATATTAAGTTAACAAAGAATATATATCTTACCGAGTTTGTCTGCAATTCTCCCAATGGTGGTCTTGTCAACTCTAAATTCGCTTCGAACACCCCTGAAATTTTACCAGACAGGAGTGTAAAATTACTACTCGTACTGCTTATAAAAAAAGGTCCATATAGAGTAGAACAAACAGCTCTAATAAACCTGGGACATCTCATTTAATCAATCATTTAGCAAGTTGAACTAAACTGCTCACTTTTTTAGCTTTGTTACACCACCCATCCTCACCAACCCAGATAAGACATTTTTCTGCACGTCTGACGAGAGAGCCTCAAAACTCTGCACGTCACCTGTCAAGACAGCACATCAGGTTAGTATGTGGAATTCAGAAGTAGTTCACGTAAAAGCTGATGCTTTTTGAAATGCCTATTTCTTTACTGGAGTCTTGGGATATTTCTAGTGGTATTTGTGTTGCGTATAAAACGGGATAGCGTCTCTTACCGGATAGGATGCGCTTCAAGGTCGAACTGCGCACGCCTGTAATGTACTGACGCTCCGTGAACGGCTGGTCAGGCTCATTGGTAAGGTGCCTGAAAACCATCTGGCGGAGAGACACGTGTTCAGGGGATAAATTCATACAGACCCAGACGTCCTGTGGCTATTCTGACTTCTCCCATCATTATATTGGGTGCAGAGAAGACCGCATATTTTGGGATATTTTTTGGAGATGTAAACATATAGTGTGTTTGATTTATTGATTGATTAATGTAGATTAAGAATTTAAAAAAAAAAAAAAAAAAAAAAAAAAAAAAACCCACACAGATTATGAATGGATTGCAAGACCAAAACAAATGAAGCACTGTGTGCACGTTGGATTTAGTTTCCACTGCCTGGTGTACGTTTACCACGTCGGGCAGGAGAGATTCACTCCCGAGTCACCTGATACGTCTGTATGAACGGCTCCAAAACCGCAGTGAGGAAAAAGATTGTGTCTTTTCCCTCCTCTGTCACTCGGATCTGCTGGTCACAGACCTGCACAGCGCCGCACTTCCTCAGCGATGAGCAGCCCTCTTCAAAGTCCTGAAATAAAGTACGAATGGCCGGACATGGGGACATGGACTATTCATTTCAGGTTCTGAAAATCTATTGGTGGAACCTTAAAAAGGAGAAGAAACTCTAGAGAAGCACAACCTTCAAATGACACGGATGCCTATTGGCCCTAAAGTTACCAGCCACAGTTCCGCCCTACTGGTGAAATAGAAATTCACTTTTCACTGTTTACCTGATGGGACGTGCCAGGGATGAAGATGAATTCATTTGAAAATACATCTTGAAGGAACTGGAAGTGGGCGAAAATGTCCTCTGCAAAGCAGGAGAGTAGTAGGTGAGGAGAATAATCACTTAAAAGGAGTCAATTAACCATAATTAAACATTTACCAACTCACCAATTACTCATGGTTTATTATCGATGCATCAAGTACTCATTTCATGTACTAAAAACCAACTGAATCCACAGCATGATCTGATTTTAGTGTTCAATATTAATAAAATTAATAAACCATTTGAGTCTTTTTGGCAGCAGAAAGCGTTAATCATGAACATACTATAATAAATTATGCAAATAAATAATGAGAACAGAAGAATGGACCGGACCACTTACAGAACCGCTATAGTAAAAGTAATACTACATTTTATTGATGCAGAACTGAAATAGAATTGAAAATCTCTGGGCAAATATATTCCCCACCAGGCTTTGGTTATATAATATAATGGTTTCAAAGTGCAGCACCACAACCAGCTAGACAAAACAGGCAAATGCCTACGACCCAGAGTCAACATCGGATGAATCTGCTGTAGACCATGCGATCGTCATCAAAATCAACGAGTTCAGTGTACTTGCTGAATCTCTACTGCCAGATAATTCAAGTAAAATTAGCCTAGTGGGTAACACACTCGCCTATGGACCAGAAGACCCAGGTTCAAACCCCACTTACTACCATTGTGTCCCTGAGCAAGACACTTAACCCTGAGTGTCTCTAGGGGGGACCGTCCCAATCACTACTGATTGTAAGTCGCTCTGGATAAGGGAGTGAATGTATTATTACTTTCACCCATTAAACAAGTCTTGTATGCCTCACATTAAATCACACACACTGTTTTAGAAGATGCTTGGACATTTTAACTGCCTAAGGAGTCAAATTAATCCATTTCTCTCTTCAGGTACATGATGAGGTGGTCACACTGCCTATAATATCCTTCAAATAGTAAGCCTTGCTGCCAGGCCTGGTTAAGCTCAATGAAAGTGGCCTTCAGATCCCTTGGAAGGGGACAGCACTGACCCCACCAGAAAAGTCGTGGGCCGTACAGGCATCCTTTAAACAGAAAGCAATAGTCACCTCGTCTGTAACTGTTGGTGACGTTATGGCAGTGGCCACCAGGGCAGGTCGAACAAACACATGCAGGGCCTGGTTCCTGTACGAAGCACACATGAGAACAGCAGCAGCCCTTCTGAACACACCCTCCTCGGGAGTGGCAGGCGACGCCCCCGCCTCCTCCACCAATGTGACACGCCCCTTCTCACAGCGCACCACAGAGTGGTGGCGAGACAAGCTGGACAACACCACCTCACAGGCTGGGACCTGCCCTGATAATAGCAGAGAAATTGATAAAAAGAAAAAAAAAAAAAAAGATTATTATTATTATTATTATCATAATCATCTGGTGAATTTGACTAACTTAAACAGATGTATTTTCTGCACATATTTATGCATCCATTTTATTTTCGTTGTCTGTGCCACGGGTCAGTTTATAGGGCAGCGTCAAGTGACGCTCAATTTGAAGACAATCAGCCAGCATGGGTTCTAGCCAATAATCTGAAAGGAACCACCTACATCTTTATTGAGGTTTTGCAATGCCTACTACCAAATCATATATGCAAATTGTTGCAGCGGTCATTACAGCACTAATAAATTTGAAAAATGTGAAAGTTTTTTTTTTTCTTTTTTTTGCAGGTAAGCGCTGTTTAAAATGACTATGGTAGAGATCTTACCATGAATGCTAAGCATGCTACACAATGGGGGCTTTTGTTAAAACTCCCCTCTCTCCCTCTCTTAGTCCTTTATAAATCAGCATTAATCACATGCTGGTGGGTGGTGGGAATGCCACCAATCTTCCAAAAATATCCAGGGAACTTTTCAAGCTGCAGAACTACCGAAATACGTATTTTTATTTTGAAGAAAATTCATGATGTAGGAATTAAAGGCACCTACCAGTCCAGTGGAGCACAGCCCCAAACCCCTCAACTAGTTCCCGTAGCCAGCAGGTTCTCTGTATGAGGGCATCTAGGTCCATGCCAAGTGGATTCTGGAGCAGCACTGTGGCAATCAGGCTCCAAGGACTCAGCACCATGCCCTTCTCCTGCAGACGCACCACCAGGTGGGCCACGCCGCTCACAAAGCCCAGGGTCTCTTCACTAGGTTTCGCAGGAAGGTCCCTAGACCAGTAACAAGAGGAGAAAGAGACACGGCTACAGAGCAAGGTGAACAGATTCATATTTTAAAAAAAAAAAAAAAAAAAAAAAAAAAAAAAAACGGGAATGGCTTCACTTTACCTGGGAACTAGATTATACTGCCAGCGGTTGACCGTCCCCTTGGCTAGGCCTCGTACAGACAGCGGCTCGCCAAAGCACACATGCATGGAACCATAATCGTCCTCTAGAATCTTCCTGGCTTTCAAAAGCCCCTACAGCAAAGTAGCATTTTTTTGTATGAGAAACGATCATTCATTAAATGTAACTAAGCCTTCAATTTAACAATCACATCTAAACTAAATTCAGATTCTAAACCTGGGAAATCTGCAGTGGTGACCCCGAACGTGCAGGAGCAGTGGTGGTTGTAACTCTGGATAAGGGCATCTGATAAGTGTCAGAAAGCTTAGGCTAAGATGGCCTTTATCTAGTGTGGGTTAAATGAGGTTAATAAATGCACAAGTTGGTAGACTATACCCTTGTGGTTTCCTTGGGTTTGGGAACGCCCAAGAGCTCATGGGCCAGCAGAGACTCTTCCAGAACCCGGTCATAGCTGATACTGATGGGTACCAGGCTGATGTCATAGACTTCTCCTTTAAGGAATGGCTCCAGAACCATATGCATCATACCTACAAAGCACACAAACCATTATCCACATCACAAAGTCTTGGTGGAAGGCTAGGTAAAGTCTGGTTACAGGTCACCACAGAAGGTCAATGTGCTCACCTAGCTTTGGTGGAAGTGACTTGAGGGTCCGGCTTCGCAGTCCCTCCACAAAGAACTCAACAGGAGCAAACCCAATCTAGCAAAACACAGGATACACAATAGTTTGGGGGGGGGGGTCACCTATAGCCAGGTCAACCCTGAGAGTAGTTACTTAAACACTGGCTAGAGGTCGAGTTCCAGTATAAGTGACATTTCTCTCAGAGCACATACCCGCACGATCGTCCTGACGTACTCAGAAAGCAACGCCCAGTACAGCTTATCGTCCCCAATGGCACGTCGTATGAAGAACGCCCCCGAACGGCGGAAGATCTCGCCAATCAGTTTCATGCTCATCAGAGCTGGGGGTAAAGGAAAGCAAGGAATTATATAAAAAAAAAAAAAAAAAAAAAAAAAAAAGCCAACTGAGGACGAAAAACTGAAATCCACTCCAAAAATCTGCTTACAATTCCACCATCTTAAATATTTTCAGTTGCACATAGGAGCAAGACGCAGTCAGTTTATGTAATAGATACTTGCGAATTCCGGCTGCAATGACCGGGATGGGCAGATCGTATGTGAACATGATGTAGGAGAGAACCAGGAAGTCGATGTAGCTCCTGTGATTGGGCATCAGGATGACTGGGTGCTCCGGAATGGCCTGCTGCAGCTGGGGCACAGGACACACAACATTGTAATGGTCAGGACCCTAAACGGTGCGTGCAGGGTTTAATTATTAATACGCTCGTTTTTATCTGGCCATTTTCTGCTCATCGCTGGGCTGCTCAGCCAGAGTAGGGAGAGTTTTTAGGGCACACGTTGCAAAACTAGAGAGAATTGCATCTTGGGTGAAGAGTTGGTGCTTTCAGTTTCTGCGACCTCTTCAGTACAGCAGACAGAACTGCTATGATAGTGGAACGAGTGAAAGTGATGCGATGTGCTCCTTCCAACTTGGATCCTTCAGAGGTAAGGCTGTCCTGGCACTCAGAGAACACAGTGGAGTAGCCTACAAGTACGAAGGCGCGAGGATTGTGGGTATATTTTGCGAGGAGTGAAAATGTCTGAATGAAGGACATGGTCCTGGTCAGAATTTGAAGGACTGTAGACACCTTACGCAGGGCGTGATGAACCCGGTTTTCCATCCTCCGTAAGAACAGCGCTCGGTCGCTTCACCCACCCTGTTGAGTCCCTCCTCGTTGATCAGGATCTTCTGGAAGAGCCTCTTGAAAACCTTGCTGAGGGAGAAGCCCAACAGGCGGATGAAGGTCAGTTGCAGGTTCTGGGACATCTCCTCCAGCAACCCAGAAGCCTCGTCTCGGACCACCTCCACCGGTTCACCACTCTCTGCTGAAACCTGGAGAAGGAAAGGAATGCCTTTAGGCTCTTTTAGTGACTGAATTTTAAAACCTTAAAAAAAAAAAAAAATAATCTACTCATGTTTCATTTAAGTCCATCTGCCATATATATCTGGTATAGGATGCAGCTCCTCAATGCAGTCGACCCATGGACCATGTCTGAAAAGATCTCATTTAGCTGCTAGTGGAATGCAAGCGTGGATCTGTACAATGAATACATTCATTTCAATAAGTAACTCCAGCTAGCAGCTGCCCTGTGGTCCAAACTGTACATGCCACACCTAGAAGGTGGGCCAGCAGCGATGGAGACCTTCAGAGTAGGTTTGTTTGAGGTTCTGCTTGCTGGAACTGAGGCACCGTCTTCTTCTGTGCAAGGTACATGTGTGGCAAGCAGTAAAAATTCAAATTCTTTGTCATATACGGTACGATATGCAGTGAAATGCTTTACAGACTGCTATGGACCACAGGATTACAAATATTGCAAGTATACAATGAACCAATATGCAAATATTACACTTTTTATGTCTTTAAAAATTCAGAAGCCTCCTCTAACCTCCTTAACGACATGTCGCAGGAACTGGGACTCCAGCACGGCCCTGTTGAGTTCACTAGACGAGCAGGGCGGAGCCCCCTTGTAAGGCTGGGGGTTAAACGTTCTCAGGGCGTGACTCAGGTCACTGGTCCTCCTCCTCTCCTCCAGAATATCCCAGAATCCATCTGGGTATGAGATGTACCGTCGGGAGTACTAAACGTGTAGAGCACATAATATCATTATTAATACAACAAAAATAACTATGATAAATTCAGCAAGACAATCTATTCAATTTCATGTTGTGCACTCACATCAATAACAATAACGCAATAACACTTTTGACCAAAATGAGCAAAGTCCATCTGAGCACAGGTGAAAAGCTGAAAGGTCAAACTTCAGAGGCAAAAAAAAAAAAATTATTATTGTTAATTAATATTTTTTCTCATATTGACATCTCCATTGTTCACAGGGGGGTGAAGAGAATGAGCAGCTTGGCAGCTTGCTCCCATGATATTATTTGTGTACATTAATTTTAGTTTAAGGGAGTGGAAGAAGCTGGAAATGAAATCTAATGATGAGAAGCAGGGTTCCAGAGCAGGATGAGATGAGGGATGAGTTGTGCACCCACTTCCGTGGATCCCCGTCCCGAACTTTTAGCAGCACAAGGGTGCAAAGGTCAGAGTGCACGTCGACTGCACGCTGCTCGTGTTTGGCCAAAAAAAAAAAAAGTTTTGTTTTTTTTTTTAAACCGAAAGCAAAACAAAAGTGTGTAGAAGCGGCGCAGGTAAACAACGACCGAGTAACAACCGAGTAACGAGTCCCTACCAGCTCCTCCATCCCGATGCTGCTGCTCCGGTGGTCGATGACCGCTGACCGGTGCTCGGCGCTCGGCAGGCGGCCACCGCCTCCACTCTGCCCGGGCTGGCGGAGATGAAGCGGCCGCAGCCAATCAGCAGCCGCCGTGCGGGGACCGCCCACCCCCACTAATAATCTCGCGGGATGACGTCACGTAACCCCGCAGCCGCTAATTTGACGCGAGAGAAGTAATAAAGATTAGTTTGTGGCTACAAAGTACAGCCACATCAGGTCATGTTAACCCTTCTGTTGTTAATTAATACTATCCAGCCAATCTTAGTTATATTAATAACAGCCCTTTTAATATACAGTCTTATAATTAGCACGTGGCTTTGCAAATTTAATTAAAAAACAAGTTGGAATTAATTTAAACGTATCTAAGTGAGTTGGAATTGTAAAGATTTGAACATTTTTTGTTTCAATATACATCTTCTGATTAGTCGTTTTCAATTTTTGATGAGGAAGTAATTTTTGGTTAAAATAGTTAAAATACCAGTGTTCCTCATCAACAGAAACAGGAGAAGGCCAGTTGATGGCCCACAATCCATTGCAGCAAAGTATATATAGAAAGTAAAAAATTATATGTACCCTCTATGTAGGTTTACACAATTTCAAACATTTTTAAAAGAGAATATGTGCTGCTTATTTGCAACACTTTGTCAAAGGTACTTTATTAATCATAAACAAGGTTCTAAAAGAAACATGTGTTAATTTATAATGCTGTTTTCTTACTGGTGTTTTACTGTTCGTCCATACTGACCCCCTCTCAGCCACCACAATTTTTAATAGGCTGAAGGCTAAAAATAAAGACAGATTTCTGTTCCAAGAACACTGAGGTCAAAGGTCAGAAAGGTGACACACATACACACACACCAGGCATTTCTGGCGCAGAGGCCCAGGTCAGCTGTTTCATGGAATACGGCCGTAGTCACTCTACCCGCAGTACGAATTACTACTCTGCAGTAAGGCACGGGTTCACCTAAAGTAGGGGTGGTAGTAGCCTAGTGGGAAACACACTCGCCTTAGAACCAGAAGACCAAGTGGATCCCTGCCTCTGTATATTGATGCTGTCCCTTCATTTGCTTCATCCCAACACAAAGTCCTTAACTGGCCCTTCTACTTCACCCTGGAGAGCCCATCCCAGGACCACAGAATTTATTCTTCCACATTCAGCACTTCTGGAGGTACTTTACTTACATTTACGGCATTTATCAGATGCCCTTAGTAGTGACAGGAACAGTCGCCCTGGAGACACTCAGGGTTAACCCTGAGTGTCTCCAAGGGGGACTGTCCCTGGTTGTATCCTGGATAAGGGCATCTGGTAAATGCTGTAAATGAAAAATGTAAATGTTTCTGTGTGCTGCTCCATGGAGAAGGTTCAGTGTGTCATCTGTTCACGTCATGCTCATATGTATAAGAGTTTTGAAGAACAATTTGTACAATATCTCCATATTTGTTGTAATTTCCCTGAATACCCCCAAACATGAGTCAAATCAGTCACAAAACTTTTCCAACACATTTTTATTGATGTGAATACAGACACGCAGTGTAAAGTGATGGTAACCTGTGTGTTTAACCTTGAAGAATCATACCAAGAATGCGGCGAAAAAACACACGCTTCCGATCTTTCACAGAAAGAATATAGTTTGAGTGATGACTCTAATATACAGAAGGTCATATGCCAGAAATCCATTTAATACAGTCTCATTCAGTACTTTGAAACGTGAACTATCATGAACAAGTTACATATTTTCTTTCTTCAAATACATGTGATGACTCAGCAGTAACCGTAAGAGAATATGCTGATTATCATAGCATAGAAATATGATATGTCCTATTAAAACAAAAATGCCAATAACTACACCAATAACATTAACATAATATACCATTAAAACTAACCATTAATGTGCGAGTCACATGAAAACTCAAATTACACAAAAATCATTTCATTGGCACGTGCTCAACTGAAACTCAAAAAACCCCACGTTAACAACTTAACGATGATCACAGACTCAGTGCAAAGTGGCATCTTGGGCTCATGTCAACTTGAACGTATGGTTGCATGGCTATAGGGAGTCTGATTTTAACTATTTATTTCTCTAAGATGCAGGTCTGTACAGTACTGTGCAAAAGTGTTGGGAAATAGTTCAGAAATGCGCTTTAAAGGGGTTAAAATAATAATTAAAGTACAGCCAAATGAATAATAATTTTATAATGAAGAATCATTTACCTGAGGTGCTAGCATTTATTGCACTGCAGCCAATACCTTCAGATTTGAATTCAGCACTGTGGATGAGATCAGCGATTAGCTGATTGGTCTACTGGTCTACTCATTGGTGCACAAAGAAACATTCACCCAGCGTCCTTCAGAAGGTCTTCAGCATCCAGCCCGGTACATTCATTACACCTAAATTATTTCAATTCAAGTGACACCATTGCCCCAAAAATATTGTCTTCACTTTTATACATTACATTTTATTATATTTCAAAATAAATATTATGTTTTAATTTGTATTGAGGGGGGAGTTGTCTTATATTTGGGTTAATATAGCATTTTGAGACCAAAAAGAATTGAGGTACAATATGAAATGGCCACAAAATGCAACTAAGATTTAACAGCCTTGTAAAAACTAGCTTACTAGTTATTCTAACTCGTAAAACAATAAAAATGTGATGAACTGATACTGAATTTGATCATATTTCATTGTTGCTTAACTGTAAAAATATATAAAATAAATAATTTTTAAAACTATTTGCATTTTAGCTTAAACGGGCTGAGTTTGTGGTCCTAAAGGTATTATTCCTCTTTCACGACCAAATGTCCAAAATCTCAAACTTGCACAAGTAGCAGCCACATTATTTAAGGCTTGCACAATTGAATGCATATTAAATGACAGCTGTACATGTGCATGAATAAAATAAATATGTAAAATCATTATTGTAGCGATAGCTGTTTCTCAGTCTATTAGTAACAGTCGTTTAAGAACTACAAATGTTCTGGCAGATTTAAACATTGTGTCTTTGCCAAGAAACACAATACTTTTACACAAATATATATATATATATATATATATATATATATATATATATATGTGTGTGTGTGTGTGTGTGTGTGTGTGTGTGTGTGTGTGTATATATAGTACAATGGATCTGCTTAAGTACTATGACGTGTTTTGCTGTCAAACCTGCAAGTAGAAGTTCTGTTGTCTACATATTAAATCGGGTGAGGCTGCAGTCATGCTACCGATAGAACATGACAGCACATTGCACTTATTTTCATACCAGCCACACCGATTATCAATCCAGAAGCAGCTCTCTCGGTTCTATAGAATACTTTAGAATACTTAGCAACAATGTGAACAACATACCTCAGACTGGCATCTATAACAAGTGGGCCGTCCAGTCCATGAAGGGCCAGTGTGTGCATGTGATTTCAGGACAACTATGTGTTTATAGGCTGAGCGACACACTGGATCGCCAGTGGATCACGACCCGCCTTCAGCACTGTTCAGCTGCTGTTCTGCAGCTGCACGTCTTGTCCTTCCATCAGGGGGAGCTGTTCTCTCCAGTAGGTGAAGTGGCTGAAGGTGTCACTGCAGGGGAAATCTGAGGTGCTGGAACGCCTGCGCAGAGGGAAGACGTGGTCCACCACCTCACTCAGACGCTCATATCTATCGGCCATAAACAGAGGAGGGTGCGTGGAGTGATTTTCAATTTTCATGAACAGAAATTCACATAGTCACCAAATTACATTTGTGCCATGTTTGGAATGTATGAGATAACTTAAGTGTGTTGATATGATGAGAGTAGCAGAATTTGAGCAGTGGTTTAGTTGACTGATAGGTGAGCTTGTTGACCACTAGATATAGAAAATGGTCAACAAAACCCCCCCCATAACTATTAAATATGTGTTTTTTTTTACACTCGTGCCAGATTTGTCATTTCCTGGAGGGCACACCAGACTGAAACAGGCCACTTACGAGGAGACGTTGGTCTTGGCGTGCTCCTGCACCAGCTCTCCCTTCGGGTTGACGGTGAAGATTCGGTTTAGAGGGACTCCAACCTCCTTGTACGAAAACACATCCTGTTAAAACGATAAAAGTATGAATACAAAAAAAGTACCAATGCAGAGATCTGTGGCTAATTTGTGCTCTATGTTTGCTCTTACCGTCGGCCGGTTACCGAAGGCAGCAAAAAAGGCTCAGAGTTGGAGCTGAAAAGGTGTTTAATGTCCGTCAAACACTCCACCTTAAACTTCTCAGGCTTCTTTTCAATCACCTCCCTGTAACGCCAGATGACCATAGAAAGAGAGTTCCTCCATCAGTTCTTGCCAGGTTATTTCACTACAACATCCCATAAACACATAACAGTGGGAGAAAATGATGGGTGGAACTCAGCAACACCATGTTTAACACTTGTGTGACGTTTGGATCTGTTGTACTTCTTTCGTTGTTTAACAAAAGAAAAAATGTGCAAATGATGATGATTTAAACTTGACTTATTCTGTGCCTTCAAACTAAACAAAGTCCCCCTCCGCTGCACCAGTAAAAATATGTACACCACACTTAAAGGCTTAAAGATGTTCTATAAAGTCCACAATATTTAGCAAATATTGCTACGGTAACACTGGCAACGGAGATGATTGTAATGTGTTCTTGCAGTTATTTTCATGAAATATATGGTAACCGCGGCAACCGTGGCTGTGCAACTGACTTCTTTTCTTATTGAGGTCGGGGTGTTGTTGTTCAGGCGGCCTATTTGTGAGTATGTTGTGTATACGTGTGTGCTGTACCTGTGCAGGGCGGAGAACAGGCTGCTGGGACTCAGCAGCACCGGGCCCTGAGGCAGCATGGTCCCCCTCTCGTTGACCCAGTGCAGGTACCCGCGCGTCATGTCTGCCATGCCGATCGCGCGTGCCGAACAGTAAAGGAACTTATACCCATTTCTGCCCCGAACAAGAAGGGGAAAAAAGTTCAAGCTCTAAACGGAGGTCCTCTCACTCTATACTTAACAAAGAAGTCAGCATTAGCTTCTAGAAGCTTCTAAGCCAATTACTATATATGTTTCTGCTCACTGGCTAACTTTGTGGTAGAGCCGGGCGATGCCCTGGTGTGTCCAGTCCTTGCCGAGTGTGGGCAGGATGTGGCCCAGCGTGTCTGACCTACAAAGGAAAATGTAATTATCCCCGACTTGTAAAACAGGCATCGGTGTAAAATGCCTCAAGCGCAGCCCACCTGGTGATGGTCCCGTCGATGTCGGAGATGATGATTTTATCGTCCCAGTTCCACAGGTAGATGGTGCCCTCGCAGCGGCAGGTACCCTGGTACTGGGTGGTTACGCTGAACACGACATCGTTTGGACCATCCCTCAGCTGTAAACTCTCCTGAAGAACCCGATCGAAGGAAAACTATTAATGTGCTATGTCATAAAATATCGGAATATGCTTATAGATCAGCACATTACATTATTAACTTTTTTCTTGTAACTTTTTTTAGTGCAAGAATTACAAGAACTAACCGTGTCCTGCCTTGTGCCATCATATCTAATCATAGCAGATTTGTTTCTCTGACTGTTATTACATCCTAATCCAAAAATGTTCTTCCTGGCTTTTCATTTTTGTTCTTTGCTGCTGTGGTCTAATTTCAAACATTCCATTCCCTACACATGTAATATTGTTTGTTGCACTTCATGTAAGTCAAAGTGAAGTGATTGTCACACAGTGAAATGTGTCCTCTGCTTTTAACCTTGGTGAGCAGTGGGCAGCCATGACAGGCGCCCGGGGAGCAGTGTGTGGGGACGGCGCTTTGCTCAGTGGCACCTCAGTGGCACCTTGGCGGATCAGGATTCGAACCGGCAACCTTCTGATTACGGGGCCGCTTCCTTAACCGCTAGGCCACCACTGCCCCACATATTTAGTATATTTTGTCAGTTTGTTTCTAGTGTGTTTTAAATTTCATTTGCATACATTGTGTCGTTTATTGCTTTTGGCAATGAACTGTTTTACAGCATATATTGTTTATACAGTCCCGAACCACCAAGGTGCCACTGAGCAAAGCACCGTCCCCACACACTGCTTTCCGGGCGCCTGTCATGGATGCCCACTGCTCACCAAGGGTGATGGTTAAAAGCAGAGGACACATATCATTGCTGTTTCTGATACATTTAAGGCATTTGCTTCTGGTTCATAGGCATCTGACCCACTAGGCTACGACCACCCTGATCAGAGCTATCCTGGGGACATTGGGTGCTCACCGTCCCACCGACGGACCCCACACATCATCCACTCATACATCCATACCTACGGACAATCTAGAGTCACCAACTGATCTAGCGTCCGTTCCTTTGGATAATAAGAGAACCCGGAGGAAACCCACGGCAACTCTTGTAAACTCTGCACACACAACGCCAGAGCCGGGGTTTACCAACTGTTCCGAGGACAGGCGCAGAGTCTTCTTGTAGGACACACCGCCAGTGGTTACCATGGGATCTGATTGGACAGAGGAAGGCCTTTGCTTTGCAGCTGGCGTCTCCTCGTCGCTTGATGAAGAATCTTCTTTCCGCCTGAAACATGTCAAAGCCGTGACGGACGGCCAAAGCCGACACACCAACCCCAGAATTTCCATTCAATATTCAGCATGAAAACTGCAAAAAGCTTCACCTGTTCACAGACGCCATCTTCCCAGGCTGCTCTGGGGTTCCACAGGCTCCATTGTCTGACACTGAATGCTGGGAATGTTGGAACATAGTCATCATTTCACCATAGTGTTAAGTCATTTGTGTTCTGGCTTAACAAAGCCATACAACCTACCGATTTTGTGCTGCTGGCCCGACCACGCCAAGAAAACCACCAACGACTGCCTTTTTTGGGCATCTTTTCCTTCATGATGCTTTCTATGGTGGCCTGGAGGGAAACAAAATGGGTGATCATGAACAAAGGTGATATCTAATACAATAAAACATAAAGGCTTTGGAGGGTTTTTGTGTGCATCTGCTCCACACATACTATTCAACCAACACAAGTGGGGAAACCCGCAAAATGACATGGGTTACATTCAAAAACCAATTACATAGAAGAAAAGAAATAGCTGAAAATGAGGTGTTGGAGTAAATAAAAGAAGGCGGCATGCTGTTTGTTTAGGCGGAGAGCAGTGATGATTGTCAATGCTACAAATCTTCAGTGGCTAGGGCGAATGGCGCGTGAAGCAGTCACTTCTGAGAAGTGCAAACGCGAGACCAGACAGTTTGAGAAGAAGAACAGAGATAAAATGACAAACCACTGTCAGCGTCAACAGGATGCACACAGTGACAACCACGTAATTCATAAACAGTGTGAGGTTAACCAGCTCACATCTGCAGGGGAATCAGCACCTGATACAGGCCTAGGTCTGATTTTTGCTGATGGACCTGATGTTTTCCTGCTAGGTGCTCCAATCAGTTCAAGTCACTGAACCAGAGATGTTAGAAACCCTTTAAAAACCCTAAAAAGAATATGTGGGTGTGTACGTATGTATGTCTATTACCTTGTCCACCATCAACAAAAGTCAGTCATCTGTTTTGCAGAAGTCAGGCAGGAAGTATATTAAGCCAATCATGTTGGTGCACACAAACTAAAATTAGAACATCATGACAAAAACAAAGCTACAGCAAATTTTTCCTAGTGATTCTATTTTATTGCCCATTCAAACTGCTATTGTTTTCTATTTGCTCAGTCACTTCGACAGAGGATGGTTAAAACAGTATTAAGATGTATTAAAACAGATTAAAAAGAACAAAAAATGAACAATTATTGTTTCAATAATAGGCTTTTCAAGACAAAAGTCCACATTTGCTGCCATCTACAGGCATTTTGCAAAGGACTAAAACATTTTATGTTTTGGTCAGATAAAATTGGACTCTCTGAGGGTGTTGAAGTGAAAGTGAAGTGATTGTCATTGTGATACACAGCACATGGTGCATCCTTGGTGAGCAGTGGGCGGCCATGACAGGCGCCCGGGGAGCAGTGTGTGGGGACGGTGCTTAGCTCAGTGGCACCTCAGTGGCACCTCAGTGGCACCTCAGTGGCTCCTTGGTGGCTCAGAATTCGAACCGGCAACCTTCTGATTACTAGGCTGCTTCCTTAACCGCAAGGCCACTACTGCCCAAGACTAGACATTCTGTGGAAATGTGGAATTATACCATAGATCTAAGTGAGAAGCAGATCTTAGTGACCTCACCTCAAAACTGATTTGCTGGAAAGTTGAAAGACAGAGGTAGCTGAGACATAAACAAGGGAACTAACATTCGTCAAACTGCATTGGTCATCATCATCTCAGAAAATGCTTTATGGGAATGGCTTTGAGTAAACAGAGGAACGTGCTTAAATGTTACGGTCAACACGATTGGCTCATCATTTGGGTGAGAAAAAATACCCTGACATTCCTACAGCTTATGAGTAAGGAAACAGAAAAAAAGTGGATAAACCATCAAACCCAGCTACAGTTTCTATCCACACATCACCACACCAAAAACCCATTAAAGGTGCAACATTCAAGATTTTTAAATCCTTCACAAATAACTGTAACCCTGCTTTTTACCAGGTCATCAGTGAATAGATCGTTATGAGATTTCTTCATTTTATCGTTCCAGACGTGAATGGATATTTGGAAATCTTGCACATTGCACCTCTAACAAACCGCCTTTCTGTTTTCTGTCATATTATCTGTCAATTTTGTACCATTGTTTCCTTTAAGTGTTTCATTTTCTGTACATTACTCATTGGAACTCCTTGTTTGAAAGTTTGAAAACTTTTCGTAAGAGATAAAACTGCCATCAACTTCCTTACACGTGATTCTGATTGTTTCAGTGGTACTTACTTTAGCAAAAGTGAAGCATTTCCTCCATTGTACCACCTTGGTGACAATGGAGATTCAGAATAGGGAAAATTGAAATTCAGGTAAAACTGAGGTAAATCCTGTAAATAAACTGATGGTAAATCAGTAAAGGTAACTGGCATTTGTCTTTAGTTTGATCCAATGATCCCCCCAATTCAAATGCCCTGTTCATCTGAATTGGGAAAATCTGTGTCTTATTACTACGTAAACCTTTGGAAAAAAACACAATTCCGAAACGCTCTTGGGTCAGTGGTGTACCTTTGGCAAGGGCTTCTGGAAGGCCTGCATGGCCAGCATCAGTGGGGCTGCTGTGCTCCAGTTGTAATACCTGTAAGGTTGGGGTCAGTTAAGACTCACCGGACTGACATAAATAAAAGAGACTACTGAGAGAAAAAGACTCTTACTTGGGTCCAATCTTCACCACAAGGTTAGGGTCATCAATGATTAAAGGGTTCTCTGCAAACTGCTGGTAGGATATGGCCTTCTCTTGGAACTGTTCTAAAGAAATTAATATGAAAACGAATCCTTCAATAACCTCATAGATCCTTCCAATGTAGTAGTTTCTTTAACAAAGCAACAGCAGTGAAGACCCCCTGATAATCCTTAGTTTGGAAAAAAATTCATGTCTCATATTTAATTCATATATTTGTAATCTGGAATGGAAAGAATCATAAATCACAAAATCACCTGTTATTATTTCCCTATTGTCAGTAAGTCCTCCACACAAAGAGATGGCGATAGAGGGCAGATCTCCCATCTGATCAGAGTAGCTGTCCACCCCACTGTCCATCCCTGAGCTACCCACTGACTGAGGGGACATGCTGACACTGCGAGGGCCACCGCCGTCGCTGTAAAGTAAGGACAAGGTCAAGAGTTGCCTGAGCACAACTCATTCTGACATATCTTAACATTGTTATTTTGTTAACATTTCTGCTGTCTATTATTGTGTGCGTTTGTGTGTGTGTGTGTGATTTCATACTGTACCTTTTAGGAAAGTACAGTGCTGCCACTTCAGGCTCCAGTTCTGTGATGTCGTCCAAGTACACGCCATCAGAGCCAAGATGGCGGCTCCTCTTATCTATAAAGAAAATATTAGATTTTTTCCCACATGTACATATATTTAGTTTGAAGGTAATTTAAGTAAATTAGATTGTAAAGTCACATTTTAGCATAAGAAATCTGTGAATAACCAATAAATTCATAGAACTATCATTATCACAGCCTTGTGATGCATCAACTATGCCTACATGGATTGTAGCCCAAGATCCAGTCAGAGTTTTGGATCAAAATTGGTTATTATTGCTGGTTTCTTTTATCAACTTGGTGTGCTATGATTTGAAAGCAGATATTTCATACTAAATGTTAATTTTGTTGCAAAATATTGAAAAGAGAAAGGAGAAAACTGCTGTTTCGCAGGCCTTGTATGGATTTTGACTATGTATTTTGGGGATTAATACCTTTTCTTTTGGATGGAGAGTCTGTCTTGCTCAGAGGTCGAGGTGCGACACCGTGTCCACGCTCGTCCAAGTCTGAAATCAGACATGCCGCTGTTGCAGCCCCCACTGGCTCCGACTCCATCTTCAAGGGCCCAGTATCAGGGCCCTTGTGCTCCAAACTGATCCTTATTGACTCCAGCTCGGCACTTAAGGCCACAGACTCCACATCCTGGAGTTCTGAGTCTACCTTCATGGGTTCTGACACTGGTCTCACTGGTTCTTTCACTGCTGCAGCGGGGATGAAAAGTCTCAGGGGTGTGGCTGAGGTGTGTTCTCCTTCTGGGATGACCCTGAAGTGGGTGTTGTCCGCAATGGGAATGGACACAGGGCACATGGCAGGAGGGTCAGATTTTGAAGGCAGGAAGGACGGCTAGAGGAGACAAATAACAGAACACAGGAGCGTGAGAATGAATGAATAACTTATTTATAGTCTACTCTGTACAGGAAAGTGAGGGTCAGTATGAGGTCAACCAACAGCTTCTTCTCACCTATACATTTTTAAGTTTCTAGCTGCATTTCAAGAGTACATTCTATGAGCATCTCATAGAATGATTGAGGAAACACAATCAGTTTTTTTTCTGCACAGTTGAGTGCAAACATAACTGGAACCTGTATTACCTTGGCAGCCTGGGGCAGTTCTCCCCAGGCCCAGAGCATGGCTGGGTTCCCCTGTTTCCCAGAGTCAGAGGGTTTGGTCACCAGCTCTGAGTCACTCTTAGGGGAGGATGGCCTGGAGGCGCTGGGGCTGTGCAGAGACAGACAGAGAGATTACAGAAATCTATAATTGTGGATTACAGGTCGTGAGAGGGGGAAAGAGGTGTAGAAAATGAGAAAGAGTGAAAGTTTGGAAGAAAAATTAAGTAAACAAAAGAGATAAGTAGAGGAAAGGGCTGGGCAATATGGAAAAAACTCTCTGTGTGTCATGTACATCTGTGTGTCCATGTGTGTGTGTGCGCATATATGTGTGTGTGTATTTTTATTTTCATGGAAGCAGTGACAGATGGAGATCTGTCATCAGCATAACAGTGAAAACTGAGCCTATGTCTATCAAAAATGTGGCCAACCAGTAGTAGCATATAAAAAGTCAAGAAGAAGGGCCCCAGTACTGAGCCTTGAGGAATGCCTTGCACAACAGAGGCATTGTTTGATTTAAAACTATTAATGATCACGAATTATGGATTATGCGAAAGACAGGCACCGGTGATGGACATTCAATAAGTATTTTGAGCATAGGTGCGTGGTAATAAGGAACTTTCCAATTCTGCCCCCATTTATACACTTACACACTTCTATGTTTTATTACTGTTATCAACTGACAAATCATTTGCATATTCACAACATCCATGTATTAGTGATACTGGATACCATTAAGGGTTCACAACATACAGTTATGGTTAAATTGTTTGTTTTATGACATATGAAAAACTTTTGTTATAGATACGTTACGGATGCATTAGATCTCACCTTTGTATGGGGCTCCAGTCCCCGTCTGATCGAGCATACACAGGGCTGGGTATAAAAGCGCTGCTGGACAAACCACTCATTACGTCCCGTGATGAGATTCTATAACACACAATCACGCATGCATACACAGTGTTATCACAGCATGTATGAACATTTTTCCACCGCTGCTGGGTCCTTTGTTTCACTTTTGTCCTCTAGTGACACTTGTGAGTGATGGCAGCTCTGCTGTTTTATAAGTGCCAAACCTCACATATCAAAATCTTTCATTAGCTCATCCTGCCATGCAGACAGAACGAGCATTGGTGGGAAATCCTTCCCTTTCCTTCTGTGAGAACAGACATCCACATCAGTAACCATGGCGCTGCAGTGCTTTTCAATGAAGCCCTGTCTCTATAACCCAGTTATTCACACTAGAGGGCAGCTGATTAACAGCATTCTCTCCCATTGTGATTCACCGCATCTACTATTTTCAAAGCTCAAACTAGTTTTTTTTTCAGCTAGAAGGACAATTTGCTGATATATGAGGCCAGTATTTAACTCTGATCCTGTTGAATGAACGACATGGAGAATGCCATAAACACTCCATCTGTTTACTGCAGCCTCCCTGTGTTTGTATTTTGCACTGTTGGGACTATTTACATGTAAAGGCTGCCTGCAATGCTAAACAGTACAAACGTGTGTGCACAGAGCTCCTGTGCGAGATAAAGCAGCCTCGGCAGTTACCGCTCTAAAAATAGAAACGTGTGACTGGCCACTATATTTCACTTTCTGCTTCCTGCTGTCACTTCATGCTGAACACAACAACCCCAAGCAGGTCCTCCTTTGTCTTTCCTTCTTTCTTTCTTTCTTTCTTTCTTTCTTTCTTTTTCTTTCTTCCTTTGCCACAGTTTGTGGGAATGAGCTCTGCAGACAACCTGTCACGTGCCGCTGGCCCCGACTGCGTGACCAGCATTCTGTCACTCTGATCTGAAGAGAAACGCAGATGCAGCTCCAGCTCACAGGAAGGGGGGTTGTTGTTGTTGGGCGCCCTAAACTCGAAAGCTGTGTTTAAGACGCATCCTTGGCTGGGATATAGAAAAATACCAGGGGAGTGTGGGGTTCCTGAGCTATTATGTGTGTTATTTGTTGGGTCTGATTTCCAGATTTCTATGGTCGCCTGCGGTTAATGAGGCTGAAGAGGCTGCAAGCTACATTTTAATTCGAGCAGACCTGGCAACTTCTGGAAGGCCCCATCTTGTGTCACCATAGATTGGGGATGAGAAGTGAAAAGATTCTGAGATGTGCTCTGTTCCATACCTGCTGCTGTCAAGATCCTCCCCTTCATTGGAGCTCATGTCGATGAAGAACATGTCCTCATGTTCAGAGTATTCTCCACTCTCATCGCGCTTCATGCTGTCCACTTTGGACTTCCTCCTCCTCTTCCTCCTCTTCTTCCCTGCGCCGCCATCCCCTGAGGTGGATGGGCCCAGGGTCTGGATGGGGGGTCCTTCTGACAAGATGGGTGAAGTGGCCAGGTACGATGGAATCACCTCCTTAAAACGTCATAGGGAGAAAGATGATCAAAATGTCTCAAAAAGCTTGCTGATGTGGTCGTACAGTTTTCAACAAACATGTGGAGAGTCAGTAGCATTAGCTTGCGCTGACATTTTTAAAATGTATTATTTATTAATATTATGTTTACCATTTCTTAATGCATTTACGCCATTTACCAGAGCGACTTACAAGCATAGTAGTGACGGGGACAGTCCCCCTGGAGACACTCAGGGTTAGATGTCTTGCTCAGGGACACGATGGTAGTAAGTGGGGTTTTAACCTGGTTCTAGGCAAAGTAAGACTCGTTCTGATTTAATATAGCCTGCTCTGCTGTTTCCATGGCACAAATCCTTCTCAGTAGGAGCTGGTGAGGTCAGGAACTTCTACATTTCTGCAACTGCAGACTCTGGTTTACACCACCCAGTCCCCGTTTCACACTATGCTGTGCACTGCTGGTAAAACAGAAGTGACGGCAGCCTGAGGAACAAGCAGTTCCTCTCAAACGTCTGTTTTGTTGGGCACAGGTCATTAAGACTAAAAGTGAAATGTGGTGCTACTGTATCAAAACTGGTAGATTATATTCATTTAGTTTGTAAAAAAATATGTAATGTAATTTTTTTTTTACCTCTGTTAAAGGTAAAATTGGTAAAAAAGGTAAAATTAGTGCTTTCTCAGCGTACACACAGACTACCTAACCACAGCCAAAATGGTGAGCAGAGGAGTGAGGCGTGACAGGAAGCGCTGAGGTTAAATGTGAGCACAGCAGCGTGAATCTGGGTCCATTCCACACACAGAGAACTCTTTGTGTTCGCCTCAAGGTAAAGAGCAGCTTCATTGGTCGACAGTCCCTGGAAAGTGTTGCTCCCGTTTGAAATGCGTAAAATTACTGATAATGGAAGCATTTTTATGCAATGATGTACTATGAAAAGTGAAAGTGATTTTTGTCATTGTGATACATAGCCACCACTAGGCCACAACTCCTCCAATATGCAATATGCAATCCAATATGGCTACACATGACCGTGCATCACAGATCAAACTTAAAAGTGATGAGAGAAAGTTTAGAATGAACAGTTTTCAGGTAGTGAAATTGTGATAAATTAGCCAAAACCGTTAATAAATGTCTCTCACATTGTCCATCAGTGAAAATAAGAAATAATAACATCAAAAAGATGCACAAGCTGCACAATCTTTCCTTTTTTCATTTGCTCTGTGCATGAACTCATTATGTCAGCAGAATATCTTGGCTGACTGGCTTCAGACTGTAAACAGCGAACTCTTCCACTCCCGCTGTCCCAGACATGGCCGTATATGGGCGTTCCTGAGAACTCAGGAACTCTCTTCCCACGGGTTCAATAGGACCTACGAGGTAGGTCTTTTTAGATGGCCTCATGTTGCCGTACCTGGTCATTCTCAGTTTCCTTGACGAAAAAAGCCTCTCCGTTTTCGCCCAGCTTCATGTGCAAACTTACAGGTTCCCCATTGATTTCAATGTCCACCTGGTGATGAAGATCCAAAATGTCACGATTTACTGCAAATAACCTTGGATCAAATGCTTCGAAATGAAATTACAATATTGGCCTGATGAAGACGGCCTTTTGCATCCGAAAGCAATTCGAGCCAAACCAGTTCGTATGAAATAGTGCAGTAAAGCATGGTGGGGTCGGACTGTTCCAGGAATAAGACTGGCGTCCCCTTCTCACTCACCACTTTCTCACGCGATCTGAAGACGCCCATTTTACCAAAGCGCACGTGGAACGGAGAGCACTGCAGGCTGCCATCTTTCTGCCGCACAACAATGACGTCGATGCAGCCGGACAGCGTGGCAGGGTTCAGGCCTCGGTAGAGCTCCTTCACCTGCACGAACACCTGCCCCGCCAGCTGACCCACAAAGTTCATGGTCTGACTCTGCAGAGAGAAAAGGAGGCCACGGAACGTCAGTGGAGACGATAACAGGTGTCACCTTTTTTGTTTCTCATCTTCGCATCTTGTCTACAGCAACTTCCAGCGTTACAGGCCAGTTCCTATGGAGCAACATAGGGGGCACTGTTTTCAAGAGCAGCTTTAAAGTCCAATGAGGTAGTAAATGAGAGCGAGTTCTATGCAAGTATCAGCATAATACTGCCGCAGTGGTACAATGGGAGTATTTGTAAGGGTGGAGTTCACACTTTTGTTGGATGTAGGAATGATAGCCTACAAATGTAAAAAATATATTAAATATATTTTAAAAAGATAGAATTGCAGATATGACTTCCTCAAACTCATTTATGTACATGAACATGCATTAAACATGCAATGAAAGGTCTGTGCAGATTTTGTACATAAAGAGTGTTGCAGAGACAAAATAAAAGCATGCCTATTGATGTATACTCTTTTAAGATGTTCTGTGCGCTGTAAGAGGAGCTTTTTCCAGGCCTGCCAAAAGCAAGCAGTAGAAAGTACCTACTTGTCATGGGAAAAGACCAATGGACTGAAACAACATTAAATAAGGTGCTTGCATTTTATATCCAAGTTGAAATATATATAATATGCATATATGTAATACATGGATATTTTTTCAGCATAATAGGAAGGTAAAGCAGTATTTCCACAGCTGATGATCACATATCAGCACAGGCCTTTCAGTTGTCTGGACAAATCGTAAATACCGTATAGCAACTTTCACCAGGGCATCTTCACTGAATGTCAAAGACTCTTCTACCTTCTGCCTAAATTCCACCATAGAAGGCATTTCACAACAGCGTGGCTCTGACCCTGCAATGCGGATCATCTGGTGTGCGCACTAAACATGCCACTCAAGCTTTACTTGACCTTTGACCTTACAGTTAAGCCCTCCCTTGAAGCTCAGACGCCCTTTCTCCACGGATCGGCCTGGATTGCCAAGCAGCTGTCTTCCACTCAGCTGCCCCTCAATGCAACCAAAAGAAGAACTGGGTCTAAGGGTAAAACCTCTGCTCCTCAGCCAATCAGAAGCCCAAGGTTTAATAATGTCAGGTGTGGTTGTCGCTGGGTAAAATAGACGGTGTAAAGACTTGTGTACCCTGACATCTGAGAATGTACTGAACGTACCACAGGGGCTTCTGCCAAGCACCGGGTCAAGCTCAGTGACGTAAACAGATAGGAATGAGGGCATGGGAATGGAAGAGAATGGGGACAGGGACAAACCGATCATCTCAGATATTTAATAAGCCAATCGGGTAAATTCTGAGCACAGGAGGTAAAAACAAAAAGTGGAAAAGGTGGATGATAATACAGTTTAAATACTGCTACTGCTATAAAAGTAATACTACTACTGATAGACTGTCACATTGCACAGTTCTTTATTTCTTCATGCAGGACCATGATATTGTATAAAGTTTGATAATAAATTGGATAAAAGACAAATAACTAATTATAATGACCCTATAATGTAAAATCTGCTCTAATAAAATCTAATACAATATATGATTGTCTGTCATATATGTTGCTTGGTTGGTAAATAATGTGAGTGAGTCCAGTCATGATATTGTTTAAACTTAATGTCAGAGAAATAAAGTAAAAACAATGTGCTAGAAAGTACTGAAGGTGCTAACAGGACTAGTTCTGCATTAGGCTAAGCAGGCTTGTAAACAGATACTGACTCCAACTGAAGACCAATGCCCTGTGAATTCTCTCAAAAGGCGATTGTGTTTCTCTGTAATCTGATTACTGTCCCATATCTACAGTAACTTAAAACGGGTTTACACTAATTAAATTTAAATCCACTGCCCTGCTGAAGTCCTTGACACTTATTCTGAGACCAAACGTTTTATCTAAGACGAACAAATGTTCAAGTGACTACAACACTAGAGTGACTTATATAGTGACTTTAGGGGCAGTGGTGGCCTAACAGTTAAGGAATCTGAAGGTTGCCAATTTGAATCCCGATCTGCCAAGTGCCACTGAGCAAAGCACCGTCCCCACACAGTGCTCCCGGGCGCCTGTCATGGCTGCCCACTGCTCACCAAGGGTGATGGTTAAAAGCAGAGGACACATTTCGTTGTGTCACCGTGTGCTGTGCTACAGTGAATCACAATCACCTCACTTTCACTATATGTATATTTGTTAATGCGCTCGTCAATAATTTCTATATTTCGATTTTACAGCATTTATCAGACACCCTTATACAGAGTGACTTACAATCAGTAGTTACAGGGACAGTCCCCCTGGAGACACTCAGGATTTAGTGAGTGGGTAGTAATGGTAGAAAGTGGGGTTTGAGCCTGTGATGTTCTGGTTCATCGAGTGTGTTACCTACTAGGCTACTACCACCCACTATCAATTTATAACTGAACAATCACTGCACCATGTACGCACAAATAATACAAATTCTTTGAGAGCGTTTGAAGACCGAGGGGGTTATTTTTATCTTAATAGACATTTTCATGCAAGTAGTGTTCAAAGTATATGAAGAGAAACTGAGGAAGAAGGGAGGAGACAATCATTCCTACTGGCTCCTCCCATTTCACCTTTCTTTGCAAAAAAATGAATCTCCTGGGTTTTCAGAAAAAAATAAGCTCATACAAAAACAACAAAGATGGCATGATGATCCACCAACACTAGGTCACAAATCAACATGAATGAAAACAGGGCCCTGATTGAGTGTAATACTACCTCTAATACCTTTTATATGTGATTCACACGTGGATAAAATTCTGACCTTCAGACTCAACCAGGCAACATTTAGCTTTTCAATTGAGACAAGCAGTTTTACGGCATATTTCTGATTTTAAACCATATTTCTGTTTTGTCTGCTTCTTGATAGAAGTGCGCACCAGGGCCTTCCAAAGCTTTATATTACTGTCCTGCTGATTTGCAGAGATCGTTTCTGACACAGTTCTGCTACCATAAAGCCTTGGTCTCCACTAATGTAATAACAAAAGATATTTTTACATAACCCTCATGCCTGCATGGTGCTCCTGGTTGTAACCCCTTTCCCCAAGGTCTCTCAGTGAAACACTGTACCTAGAGATGACCCCTGGAACACCTGCAGAGGACTCCTGCAGGGAGGCATGAAGGCAAGGAATGGGGAAAGTGCTGGATACTGGGGTGTCAGATATTTGTGTGTAATATACAAATATACCCCCTAGGGTACAATGATTGGACCTTAAGGCACATAGATAGACCTTCTTTCAGGGTCAATCGGTAAATACATATGTAGCCTTAATGTACCTTACATGGTAAAACCCCAGTACCAAGATGTTGTCCCCTTAGTGGGGAGGTGGCCCAGCGGCATAACGAAGCATTCCGTAATCGGAAGGTTGGCGGTTCGAACCGCCAAGGTGCCACTGAGCAAAGCACCGTCCCCACACAGTGCTCCCGGGCGCCTGTCATGGCTGCCCACTGCTCACCAAGGGTGATGGTTTAAAGCAGAGGACACATTTCGTTGTGTCACCGTGTGCTTTGCTGCAGTGTTTCACAATGACAATCACTTCACTTTTCACTGAAAAGTGTAATAGTGTACAATACTGTGTAAAAGTACTGTACTGTGACCATGACAAACCAATAACAGCATGTGCAGGGAAGGAGACTCTGTTTTCCTGTTGTTCTCTGAGCAGCAATACAATATTTGGGACACCAGCCCCCATTTCTTGTAGCACATCTCTAAATATATATACATTAACATTATTTCACCTTTTTAATCATTATTATTTGTCAGTTTAACACTGTTGACAAGTTTAGTCACTACTGACTAAAACTTTTGCACAGTACTGTATTTTAAAAAGGAAAGTGATAATAAAGAATGTAACATCACAAACAGGACTTCTTTTGAAAGAAAATGAGAAAGAAATGAGCGTGCTGAGTAAAAAAATCCAAGGTACCAAGGTAACAGACATCTGAATGCCTGACTACAGTACCCTACCATCAAGGAAGCTTCCTTAATATGACTTAAATTTCTTATTTATGCACTTACTTCTACTTTTATGGCATTTATCAGACGCCCTTATCCAGAGCAACTTACAACCAGTAGTTACAGGGACAGTCCCCCCCTGGAGCAACTTAGGGTTAAGTGTCTTGCTCAGGGACACAATGGTAGTAAGTGGGTCTGAACCTGGGTCTTCTGGTTCTTAAACCTTCACGTAGTCACATATGCACTTGAAATATGTGTGTGATGTTAGACACAGGGGGAGCTCTTCTAGGAACTGTCAAAACTGTCAACTCAATTCAAAGGGATGTGTCACACCCACACCCAGGCAAATCGGGTGTCTGGCCACGCCCCTTCAGTTGGCACTTTCGCCCCATCAACTCACCTGTGTCGTGTGTCCTGCCTGGCTACCTGCTGGTGTTCACCAGTGTTTCCTTCGTAACCTTGCCTTGTGCTTCTTGTCCTTGTTTTGTCCTCTATTTGTCGTCCCATGTGACGATGCAGGTGAGAGTCCTAATTTAGAATTAATCTGTCACATCTAATAAATTAACATTAATGTAATATAAACAAACAGGTTACAGCAGGTTTGGTTGATTTACATTACATCAATGCTTAAATAGTAGATGTGGCTAAACCTTTTAAACCTTTTAAAGTTTAGCCAGTGTTCGCTTTTTCAGCAAACCCTGTAGGCTCCTCCCCTTTTTAAACATCATTAAAGTTCGTTTTCTGGTTATAATTACACAGTTTGGTATTTATCTAGGAACAAAGACATGCAGAAGGCTGAACCCAACCAGTTCCCAACCTTCATGGGTCCACCATCAGGTTGGAGTCGCGTTCAGCGGGTGCTGGAGTCCAGTGGAAGCTGTGGCTGTGGAGCATCACTTCATCTGAGGCAGACCTACAGACCTACGGAACCTACAGACCCGACAGAACCTACAGAACCGACAGACCTAGAGACCCTACAGACCTATGGAACCTACAGAACCTACAGACCAACAGCGCCTTCCTGCCCATACTGCAATGAAGGAAATGGCTTAAAACTAAGAGTTCACTGTTAATGACTGCGGTTCTTAGCACAGGAGGTGGGTTTAACGTGGGTTTAAGGCAACACTTCCACTGAACTTTACGAAGAACGTGACGAATAAGGGGGACAAGATCAGAAAATGAAGAATTTTTGAAACAGACCACAGGGGTCAGGTTCACCGAACCAGAGGTCACATTACCCCCCTCCCCACCTAATTCACCACACTCTCCCTCACCCTCATGAAGGAAGCGCGTCCTTGTCCGCGGGAATAATAAGTCCTTGTCCCTGTCAACTAATAACTCAGTCCCAGAAACAGCGAGAGACAAGCGGGGGAAAGCGTCCATACCGTTCCGGCACCGCGTAGACGTCCGCTGCTTGCATCCAGCCCTATGTGCGGCGGGTCACTATGTCGCCATTTACTGTCTGTACATATATACACTGTATATATATTTAATTTTATTGGTCGTGTGTCCTTGCTGTCACCCGACTCGCGGATATTTAAAGCGCCGCTTTAACTATGTCGCGTCGCCGGCGCGAGCGAGCGAGTGACGTCGCCGCCCAGCAGAGCCTTTCGACCAATCGGAGAGCAGCAATCGAAATGACGGGGCGGAGCTGAGAAGCGAGGACTGAAGACACGTCATCGAGTTTTGAGTTGAAAATGTGCAAACGTAATTATTTGCTTGACTTAAAGTCGATTACAAAAAAATAGTTATAGCAATGTTGAATGGGATTTTTTTTTACATTCATTTTAGAACGATTTTTAAGGTCGGTCGTGTTTGGGGACGTTGTAGTTTCCATCTTTGTACTTTGTAACATTTCCCGGCATATAAGGCGGGGTCAGCTGACCACGTCGTCCAATAGCCGCCCTGCATTCTCGTTCGACGTCTGTGTCAGGTATGTGTGGTTTACACTGAGGCTGCAGGTTTCAGACAGCATGATTTGCTGTTTTTTCCATTCATCATTCATTCGTTCTAGGAGCACCAACAACATTAAAATATCACATGCAAATCATTTATAAGCATAGTACCAGCAGTCTCGGTGAAAGATTTAGAAAGTGCTGGATTGACTTAATTGACTGAATTGTCATCATGGACCCCTGACATAAAAAAACACCCCTGTACTTGGCAGCTGAGCAAATAACTTGTCACACTGATGATAACCAGTTGGTGACAGCATGTGTCCACTCCGTATAATATTAATATTGCATCAGATCTCGTTCGCTCTGCCTCAGACTCTTGGGGCCCGTGGGTCCGCTTGGTGGCAGGGTTAAAAGTGATGGGCCACTGAATTGTAGATCGGTGGGTGCGCGCATTCTGCTTTACTTTGGGGTGTGTGAATGGTAGATAAATTTCCATGCCACAATCACGTCAGACAGTGTGCTAAATTAACAAAATCTCTGTTTAAAGGTACAGGGTCCATTTTTGATTGGAAACAAAAGGCATCAAATGGGTCAAATCATCAGTGCAGACATTGTTGATGTTGTAAATGAGTCTGGTAGCTGGAAATGTCTGTTAATGGTGGAATATCTACATTCGTGTAGAGAGGAACAAATGGGGTTCAAATACATCATTGTTTTTAACTTTGTCTGTGATTCTTAATTTTTTTATTAATTCTGTTCAATCCCATTTCATGTTTTATTTTGTGGAAAAACAATGGAATTTCTTAACGACTCTTAAACTGTAGTCCGTGTATGATTTCTACTTAGAATAATATTAGAAGGCCAGAAAAAGCCTTCTTCCAGTAAACTGCATATATTAGAATTTTGACTGTAAATGAACACTATTTTGGTTGTGCTCTGGGTAAATAGAATTTCGACATGTATAGTGATTACTCAAGGAGTGTCTGCAAGAGGTTTTTTTTTTTTTTGGTCCTCCTCCCCACTTCTTCATTAAGTTGTCTGGTCAGTTTGCTGAATCTGTGGAATGTGGCTGCTGACCATAAAGGAATGAGTCGATTCACATCCTTTAAGACCATGAACCAAATGAAAAAAATTCCGCTTTAGTATAACTATGTTACTATATTTTTTTTTGTATGACAGTATGCTTTAAAAGATTTGAGTTCATAAAAAAATATTAAATATATTATTTATATTCTGTAAATATTAACAGAATAAAATGGATAGGTTTTTAATATGCATAAATGCAATGTCTCATCATTATCACCATTGACAAAAGTGAACTTTGCTTATTGATAAATGAAATACTAATAGGTCACAGTTTTTTGTCAAGCAAGTTAAGCACTTTCTAAAAATGGGGATTAGCCTGCATGGCAAATCCAGTCTACGAATGCAGCTTACACTACCTTGGCACATGAGGTTGTAGCTATCAACATTCTTTTTTCACTGGTTTTATTTAAGGGTTTTTTAAACCAAGTATATTTTTAGACAAACAGTTTTAGTTCTGACCTTGAAAAGTCAATTCTTATAGAAAGGAAGTTAAATATTAAAGGAAGTTGTGTTCCTCCTCTGCATCTTTTCTGTTGGTGTAATGCTTGTACTGTCTGTGGTAACATTCTGTTTTGTTTTTCCCTGAAACTTATTCCCCGTGGTGAGCAGTGGGCAGCCATGACAGGTGCCCGGGGAGCAGTGTGAGGGGACAGTGGCACCTCAGTGGCACCTTGGCGGTTCACGAGTTGCTTACAATTCCGCTTCCTTACCTGCTGAGTATTTGTATCGTCCTTGGGTGGGCTCGAACCACCAACCTTTTGGTTAACACCCCGTTTGTGCCACAGAGACATTTGGATGGAGAACCCAGAGGAAGCCTATGCCAGGACAGAGAGAGTTCTTTTATTGTGCTGTATATGCAAGGCGTTTCATGAAATTGTATGAATACTGAAAGATGTAAAATATATTGTTTATTTTTTACATTTTACAGTAGTTTATTTAGGGCCACATGGTGGTAGGTGACATGGAATCCGGGGATCTCCCTGTGTTGGCGCAGGTTTGCTCTGGGTTCTCCAGATTCCTCCCATCATCCAGAGGAATGATAAGAATAGGAATCAGCGACTCTGAATTGTCCATAGGTGTGTATGTTTGTGTGTGTGTGTGTGTGTGTGTGCGCGTCCAGCTGCAATGACCCTGGGTAGAAACAAGCAGTTATGGAAAGCGAGTGAGTGGGTGGTTTATAAAAAAAACAGTATGAGATGCACGTGTTTAGGTCTACAACGCTCAGGTCCTTTGAAGCACCATGCTTTGATCATGACAGGGTCTTCTCATGCCACGTAAATGAGATTTATAGGCTGCATTACCCATGACCAGGTGGAGTCGGTGGCATCCTCGCCCTCTTGGAAGGCCCCCAGGTGCTCTTCTGATATCATAATTCCATTATTGTGTGAAATGAGCAAATGCAGCTTCCTTCAGCAACGGCGATCGCAGGTTCTCAGCCCAATATTTCCATGAATAAATCAATTCCTCTCAAATCCTGTTCCAGTACGAACCAGTACAGTATCCACGAGTTGATTTGTGCAGACGGACAGTTTGTATCCAGCGGATCGGCTCAGAAGGGGCCGCTTGCTGCAGAAGGGTGACGTCTCGGATTGTCACTCTTCTATGTGTGGTATCTGCAGGGGATACTCTGGATGCATGTGAGTGTGCGTGTGTAAGCATCTTACTAAAATTATCAGGTCTCAGTCACAGAAACCTGAGAAGGGCTGAAGTGTATCTCCTCTGAATATAAATCTGCTGACGCCTTAAGTAACGGCGCCCCAGCCGAGAATTTAGGGCAACACATACACAAACACACAGACACAACACCCTCCCGTCCAAAAACATACATTTACAGTATTTATCAGACGGCCTTATCCAGCGTGACTTACAAAATACTTATGACTTACATACTTATGACTTACATACAAAATACATTTAACGCTTTTTTCCGAAATGCATGTGGTCTTGGCTCAACCATACACAAATGTAGCATCTACAGTACAGGCCAAAAGTTTATTCACCTTCTCATTCAATGTTTTTTATTTAATTTCATGACCATTTACGTTGGTAGATTCTCACTGAAGACATAAAAACTATGAATGAACACACGTGGAGTTATGTACAAAAAAAGGTGAAATAATTGAAAACATGTTTTATATTCTAGTTTCTTTGCTCTGATTACTGCTTTACACACTCTTGGCATTCTCTCGATGAGCTTCAAGAGGTCGTCACCTGAAATGGTTTTCCAACAGTCTTGAAGGAGTTCCCAGAGGTGTTTAGCACTTGTTGGGGGTCCAGCTGACCCCAAACCATCTCGACTGGGTTCAGGTCCGGTGACTGTGGAGGCCAGGCCTCCACTTTTTGTTAAGTACATAACTCCACATGTGTTCATTCATAGTTTTGATGCCTTCAGTGAGAATCTACCAACGTAAATGGTCATGAAAATAAAGAAAACACATTGAATGAGAAGGTGTATACAAACTTTTGGCCTGTACTGTACATGCAACTTGATGAGAGACAGCTGCAGGAGAGAGGAAGCTGCTGCACTGTATGATTATTTTGTATGGAAATTGACGTTTGTGGTTATTATTAGGGCAACCTTGGAATTTCAACATTTATAAATGCAAACTTATCCTATTCTTCATATGTGAAATCCAATTTCTGTAATCTGCATGTTTCGGAGCGTAATGAGAGTTAGTATTTCTGAGATTTGGTGGTTTATGTGCGTTCTGTATAAAAGATGCGTGTTGGTAATGCACACTTGAGCCTTCACAGCCTTCACAGCGGACGCAGTGCCCTCTAGTGGCAACGTTTATACCGTGGCACAACACGGAGACTCTTAATTTGTTTTTGTTTTTTTTGTTACGTTCAACAACACAAAAAAAGACGAGTTCTGACTTTTGTTTTTTCAACAAAAATAAGCACTATTTATAAATGAACACGAATGAAATGACTATTACAAAAATCTATAAGGTTTGCCTGGTTGGCAATTATTTTATTTCTTTTTGTTCGTTTTGCCTGGTGCTTTATTTTGACATGATTCGCTATGCGCGTCTAAGGAAGCGTTGTTTATTTCCGGTCTTTCGCTACCTTCAGTTAGCTCTGTGCCACAATGGCGTCCCTCTTGTCCCGAGGTCCTCTGTCCCTTCTTTTTGGCTGAAAATTAAACGTGACGGGTGCGTTTTAATGTTCCGCGCAGCAAACATAAAGAGCTTCGGTAAAGCGGGAACCAGCTGGTGAGTGCCGGCTCTTCACTCGCTGCTAGCTGGCGTCCAGCGTCTCTCCGGCTGGAGAGCCATCTTGTTGTGTCGAGCTCGCCGGCGTCTTCGTTTCCTTCCTCCGGTTGTGATGGCGAGGCAGGGACAGGGTCTCGTCGGCGAGTTAGCTGGTGGGAGGCGGAAATGGTGTTGACATGTAGTGCTGCGACATCAGTCTCGTCTTGGGACAGCTTCGGCAGGAGTTCTGCTGTCATAAATATGAAAGTGCACTAGATAGCTCTGGCCTGCTTCGTTGTGGTTGTGTTTAATTTCTAAATTGGGCATACATTTTTATAAGCAATCTAATCAAATAAAAAATACAAATGGAAGACATACGTATTAAATGTGTCTAATGTAAACTTCAGCTTCCCAGAATGCTTTTGGTCTGCCAGTAGCACATTGCTGCGTTGCCATCGGTCATATGATGGACTTTGATTTGCATTATAAAGAAACAGTGAGATGTGTTACAGTTTCCAGATTAATTGTGAGGGTTAAAGGGCTGATGAAAGTGAAGTGATCGTCATTGTGAAACACTGCAACACAGCAAATGGTGACACCACAAAAAGTGTCCTCTGCTTTTAACCATCACCCTTGGTGAGCAGCGGACAGCCACGACAGGCGCCATGGAGCAGTGTGTGGGGACGGTAACTTCAACCACTTCCCCTCAGGAGCAGTGGTGACCTAGTGGGTAAGGAAGGTAACACTCCCGAGCTGCCAAGGTGCTGCTGATCAAGGTACCGTCCCCACACGCTGCTCCCCGGCGCCGGTCATGGCTGCGCACTGCTCACCAACGGTGACGGTTAAAAGCAACATACCGTATCATTTCATGTCAGTGTATCAGAATGCCAAAGACTGCATTTTCACCTTGGATTCGAACCGGCAACCTTCCAATTACGGGTCCACTTCCTTACCCGCTAGGCCGCTTCTGTCCCGTAATTGACAGCAGTAAAGTGAACACGGTTCGTCGTGAGACTAGTTTGTCCCGATCTGCTTCATTTTTTCTGACAGGCACTTTCGCCGGACGATGGACGAGCTGGTCCATGACCTGGTGTCTGCGCTCGAGGAGAGTTCGGAGCAGGCCAGGGGGGGGTTTGGTGATGGAGGGGACCACGCCCTGACGGTCGGCTGCCTGTTGAAGCGGCAGGCGCGCAAACGGCGCGGCCGCAAGCGGCGCTCCGACAACCCCCACCCGCCGTGGGACACCTGCCACCTGAGCGAGGGCTCCGAGTCCAGCCTGGACGAGCACAGCAAGGACTACCGCACTTCAAGCTCCGCTGCAGCAGGGGGCGCCCACCATCACCACCACCACCACCACCACGCTCGTGACAACAGCGACTCGGACGAGCAGATGGGGCCCAAGCGGCGCACTCCATTGGCCTCTGAGCTCCATGGACGGGGCAAAAGGCCCATTTGGCACGAGGACGTGGCCGGCATGGACGGGCTGGGCACTCGCAGCCTGCGCCGACGCCGAAAGGTGAAGCGCATGGCCGTGGACCCTCCACTGGAGGTCACCAGCATGCTGGCGCCACCCGCCCCCAAACTGGCAGGAGGCGGGCCTGGGAATTGCACCCCCAGCAGGGACTCTGGGGCAAACTGTGAGTTGAAGGCGGGCGACGGGGTTTCTACCAAGGGCAGGGTGAAGAAAAGGAAGCTGACAACCCACAGGCTGATGCAGGACGTGACGGACGAGGGCGTGGTGGTGGAGAGCGAGGAGGGGATGGGGCATGTGGAACAGAAGGACAAGATGGACTTTGAGGAGAGTAAGAACTCAGACGAGGACATGAGTGACAGGTGGTTAGTGTTTACCCTTCTCTATTTTTTCCACCTTCTCATCATCGTCACTTCAGGAGTTGTAAACACTTCACATCACATTTTTGTCAGGATAGGTCCCAGTCCCACACAGATTTCCCAGGATGCTCCATTTCGGTGTCTGTAGCTTTAAATGCTAATGAGGAGGAGAGCGGCCTATAGAAGACGTCATCAGCACCATTCACCAACCACAATGTTTGGTGCAGACATGATGTTATGATGCCGTTTTTTTTTTTTTTTTTTTTTCAATTTAATGAACCCACTGGTTCTTTTGTTCCGCATGACGGAACAAAAAAAATACATTTGTGCTAATTTTTTGCATCCAATCACCGAGCAACTGCAGTGCTTCGCACGTTTGTTTTAGGGGAGGGGTGGGAAATTCTCTTATGATGACACACTAGGGGACACATTCCAGATCCAACCCTCTGAGCTGCCACTCTCTGAAGCAGAATGACTAAAGCACTCTTTACACCTATCGCCATTTCTAGCCACTGCAGGTCCATAGACAGGCTAGGGGAACTCGTATTAATGTTAAATCATCTTACAAAGTCACATTTTCATAATTTAAGTGCAAATTTTAATAATTTGCTTCCATCTTTTATCTGATGGTAAGCAAATTCCTATAGTGCTTAAAAGAGGTAGAGTTACCAAATAGAGGTAAATAGCTTAGAAAGACTTTATTAATAAACTCAACTTTGTAAGCATTCCATCAAGTATAGAGTCTTATTCTTATTCTAAGAGTTTTATAGAGCATCTAACATTCTCTCTCCTCCTGATGAGAACAGCTTAGACTGGAAACAGCGCCAAAACTACCAGCCGTGGCCAAGAAACATATTACATGTCTACTGGAAGACTCAGGCTTCATCTCTGTAGAGATGAAGTAGTTTAGAATTGTGTGCGTTCATCTCTCATGCAGGCCAGATATTCAGTAAATTAGGCTTTGTAAAAGTGCCTCGATCCGGTTTCCTTCTCTTCACGCAAAGTTGTGTTTTGTCTTTCTCTTGTACAGTGAAACAAGTAGCGTTAGCAACAGCAGTGATGGGGGTCTCTACACCAATGATGAGGGAAGGCAAGGTAACGTCTTTTCATCGACAATCTTGTTAGCTGTGTATGGCTTCCTTAAGATTTCTGTGTAGTTTTAAAACTGGTTACACCTTAATAAAATGGGAATGGTTGGTGATATTAATGTCCTGTTTGTGGCACATTAGTATATGTGAGGGGGCAAACTTTTCAAGATGGGTGGTGACCACAGTGGCCATTTTGAAGTCGGCCATCTTGGATCCAACTTTTGTTTTTTCAATAGGAAGAGGGTCATGTGACACATCAAATTTATTGGTAATTTCACAAGAAAAACAATGGTGTGCTTGGTTTTAAACATAACTTTATTCTTTATTATTTCTGACCACTTATAAAATGTGTTCAATGTCACCAAACATTCCCATTTTATGTACATTCTTTTTTTTCCTGATATTTGTGTTTCTTGTATTACGTATAAATTATAAATCTCAACTCCAGTTTCTCACTCTTTGTGATTTGGTTTTGTCAGCATTGGTTGTTTTGAGCATCATGAGTTCCTCTGCTGTTGCCCAGGTGATGACGAGCAGAGTGACTGGTTTTATGAGGGCGAGGCAGGCGGGGCGTGTGGCATCGCAGGCGTGGTACCCTGGTGGGAGAGAGACTCAACCGAACTTGACCTCAATGACCCCGTCTTCAACAGCATCCTCACTGGGGCCTTCCCGCTCATGTCGCAGGTGTCTCAGAGAGGTGTGTGTCTAGAAAATGACATTAAATCCGTGTAAATTAACTAGACTCGTCACAATACCGAAATCTCAAACTTAGGATGGTACTCGGTTTTCTGTACAACAGTGGGAGAAAAAACAAACACATATACTACATAAAGAAATGAATGAATAAATAAATAGATAACAACCGAACAATTAAATAAATACATAAATATAGAATGTATGTTTTTGAGCCATGCGGCAGAAGTGAAAAATATTTGTGTCTCTCATGTGAACATTGGGTCCTCCAGATAGCTGGGGAGGGACTGCCCGCTGCAATGCCTGTTGAAAATAATCTCCCAGTGATTTCAGTGAACCAGCAGGTTCAAAATTGGAATTTAAATATCAATACCAGTGCTAATTGCACTGCTTATGGATGCTCTTGCGATGTTGATGCAAAGTTTTTTTTTTTTTTTAGTTAGTGTGTGTGTAAACAGCAGGGTTTGTCCCATTTTGGTCCTCAGTTATGATCAGTTTATAGGTTTATGCTCTTTCTGGTGGTTTCTTTGGCATTAATGTAAATTGAAATGTAAGGCAAAGAGTAATGTTTAGACATACACATGTGAGATATATATAATTTTTTTTTTTTTTTAAAACCACCCTTAGGGTTCCAGGGCAGGTTGAATCGTCTGCAGGGCGGAGCTCCACCAGTCCAGCCAGGTAGCCAGCAGCCACAGGTACAGCGATTACCCTGTTAACATTGCTTAGCTGATAAAACAGAAAATTGGTGATGTTTGCTTTATCCCTGGTATTTCCACCACAGGGCAGTTCTGTTGGTCAGGGTTGTGCAGAACGACTGACTGACCCCCATTCACACAAGTGAGTCGCCTGAAAAACTACTCGCACAAAACTACACATCAAGTGCATCATTGTTGTTTTGCAGTCCCAAATGACTCCATGTTTCTTGTCCAAAAGAGTTGTAGAAGTTTCAGAAGCTGTTCTAATGATCCATCATTCTGCCCATATCAAATTTAGTTTGGAATTCATGATTTTGATGTTACAAAATGCACAAAACAAATTGTAAAAAAAAAAAAAAGGAAATAATTAACCTCATTTTACACCACATGACATTTCTTCTTATAAGTAAACCAACATAAAGACATCGCATAATTGACTAAAGTATCTGAAATACCCAGGCAGAGAATACTGACTGCTGAGGAATAAAGTGTCACTAGTGTTGTGGAACAATGAGCAAGGGTTCAGAGCATTAGGTTTTAAATGGTATGAGGGTTAGCACTATATTAAAAATATTTAATTTTTAAATTTTTTAAAAATATGATCGTCCTTTAAAATGTACTGTACACATACTAGACTTAACAAAGGCAACTATTTTTGTTTCCTAGTGACCCGCGTTCCTTTGGCAATGTTTTTGCACTAATGGCAGTGCTGGGCGTGGGCTTGTTTGTTAGTGTAAGGTTCCAGGATATACATTACAATAAGAAACCATGCCCTTTGTCTGGTCTGTTGTATCTATGCAACAGTGTCTTATTTTGCCTTTTTATTTATTTATTTACAGCCGATGGTTTAATCCAGGCTCCAGAAGAGATCATGGGCAGGTAAAACTTGGTTTACTATGAACATGCACTGAATGTTTTTTGGTCAATATTTGTCTGTTTTATCATTATAAACCCAACAGTCCCATAAGCAGCTGTTTCTGTCCCAAGTCGTGACTTTTTGCCATTTACTGTGTTTGTGTGTCTGTTGTGTGCAGCTTCGCTGGGACTCCCGTGAAGACAGAGGTCATCTGCGGAGCTGTTCTTTAAAAACAGCCAGCAGGTACAACAAAAACCTGTTTGCACCTTTTCACACCATTGCTTGGTTGTGATAATCCGAAGCTTGCATCTTTTTATTTGATAGTTTAAGAGTCTTTTTTCATCTGAATAAATTGAAATGGGTTGGCCGTTATTAAGGAGGAGCTCCAAAAATTCCTGAGGCACTCATGTGTGTTGTATATGCAGTCTATACAGTGGCCATACACAAGCATGTGTATGTGAGCTGATTTATTGTTAGAGATTTCCATAAGAGTGCAAGTTTGCTGCATGTCCTCATATGACCACAAGAGGGAAGTAGAGTCCAGATTCTTTCACTCGTTAGATCATCCCCTGCTTACTAGATCAGAAGGAGAACCATTTATTAATCATCCTTGTATGCTCAAAGGACACTGTCTGTTATGGGCGAGGGCAAAATTTACTGTAGATCTCACTCCCATATTTCTTACTGTGACAGAACTTCTGGTATTATAATTTCTTTGACAATTTTAATATTAAATGCCTGATACGACAGAAAGAAAGTGAAGTGATTGTCAAAACAGGTTTAAGGTAATATAGGAGATGTTATTAAGCTATTACAATTGTAAAAATTAGTGGAAACCTACCTTTCATTTACAGGAAAAACAAGTATTTTAAACTTGTTTGCATTGTGCCATCCAGACACACATTATTTTTAAGACAACACCTCACACACAATCACAGCTCAGCAAATGTTAAAGATAAAACAACATGGAGAAGGGTTACTCTGTTATCCCCATATTGCACATTGTGCCGTTCACAAATAAATCCTTCAAAATTTCAGCAGTATTAATTTCCCTCTTGTGCAGTCACATTAGCTGTCTCTGGATCAGGTTGTCCATCGCTTCTTTAAATTGTTTGTGTTGTGTTCCAGAATTTTAAGTGTTTTCCCCTCCCTTTTGCAGACAGACAAGTGGTCACCTAGGCTCCCTGTGTACAGGCGATGTGAAAAGGAGACGCAAAGCAGCACCCATGGGTGCTCCTTCCACCACCGGTACAGCATAGACACACCATAATGTCTCTAGACGTCTTTCCATCTCATTTCCCCCCTAGTCTAGTCTGGGCCTTGATCAGAGTCATTTTTTGAGCCCTAATTTGTTAAATGGCTTTTTAATACCTTCTATATTCTAACTATTTCCCACTCTTTTATTTGTATTTCCAAAATCTTTGATAGACTGGTAAAAGACATGATCCATAGTTACATTTCTTCTCTCTTTCCTAAGGAGTGGTTGGTGAGGGTGCTCCTCCAATCCCGGACTCTAACATGGGCAGCCGCATGCTGCAGAGCATGGGCTGGAGCCCCGGCATGGGGCTGGGGCCAGAGGGCCGAGGCATCACGGAGCCCATCCGGGCCACGCAGCGGCCCAAGGGAGCTGGGCTCGGGTTCTGCTGAGAACAGAGGGCGGGTCAGACTGGAGCGCAGAGCAGCACAGGCCAGGGTTCTGGAAGTACCATGCCTCAGGGCTGAGGAACACACACTGAAGTCGACTGGTGGATGCACCAAATGACCACCAATGTCCACCGACTGGGGGTTTAAAATGTCTTTCCCCAAAATGTTCTTAGTGTTTTAGTGCTTTTTTTTTTTTTTTTAATTGCCATACATCATAGCGGCCACATTGTTTATTGAGACCATAAAGTTTACATGTTATTTGTTCACTTTTCATCCCGTTTTAGCTGCTCTCACGTTTTTTTATATAAATAGATGATTTTGTTAAACTTGATTTTGTTGATTTTGAATAGGATTTTTAGAATCACTTGACATTTATGTAATTGCCATATAACGTGTGTACGTTGAGGGCTCACCTGCAGCATCTGTGTCCTTTCTCAACATGGTGCTGAAAAGTTTGATGCAGTTTAAGGAAAGGGGGGTTAACCTCTGTCTCTACTGTTTACCTCTGCATCACACTTCATCCAGGACCAGTCTGTAAAAGTAAAAAAGAAAAGACTGAACAGTCGCCGTGCGTGATCATACAGCCAAATCTTGCTTGTGAGTCGGTTCAAATTAGTGTCCACATATGTTTTACACAGATTCTGTGCTCACACCTCTTAGCAAGTGCTGCAAAATGCCACGACACCTGCCATACGTAGGATCAGGCGATCTTTAAGGCGACTCCATTGCAGTTTTGAAAGCTGATCAGCAGGGTATGTTGTCTGTTGAATGAAGATCTAGACAGTTTTTGATCTTTATTAAAAGCCATTTTCAAGAGCGGTATTTTGTCTTGAGTTGCATGCACAGAACATCATTAAATGTTCTGGGTGAGAGATAATCACATGTCAACAAAACTGGGTGGTAGTTTGTTTATCTTCTTCAAGAATACCAAGTGTTTGCAGCATTTACCAGACGGCCTTATCCAGAGCATCTTATAATCAGTAGTTACCGGGACAGTCCCCCCTGGTGACACTCGGGGTTAAGCGTCTCGCTCAGGGACACAATGGTGGTAAGTGGGGCTTGAACCTGGGTCTTTGCTGTCTTCTGGTTACAAGGCAGGTGTGTTACCCGCTAGGTGACAATCCCACCTTCCAACCCCACTACATGTGGCAGGATGGAAGTCTGAGCCATGTCAGCCGGATAGAATTGTTCCACAAGTCATAACATAATCAAGTGGAGTGAAAAACGATGATCTTGTTGCAGTGGGTGGAATATGTTAGGCAAGTGAACATTTTTCCATACGAAGTTGATTACTGTGTTACTGTGTGGAAATGGCAGTGACCTTGTTCTGCAGGATAATGCACCCTGCCACACTGCAACAAAAAAAAAATCCATATCAAATTGAGTCATACTTAAGAAGATTAATTTAAGTCGGAATTTATGGCTGCCAAAGAGAAATGCTCTTCAACCCAAATCCTAATTGGACAATAAGATAATTAGCATATTTTTTACAATTACAATTTTACTATGTAACACATTGGTGTCAAACTCATCAAAAATCATTTAATACAGATATATTATTATGGCCTGACGATAACGCACTAATGCACAGATCCCACAATGCAGTGCTTGAGTTGCCTTGCCGAACGTGTAAAAGTTCTGGTGTAGGTAAAAGTTGCTTTATACGCTATAACATGGACACTGAATCCTGCTCTGTGTCTAAATGATGCAGCTTGTTTCATGGTCATATTTTTTGCATGTATCTCAGGAGCTTCTTTGCTCCTGTAGTTTTTTTTTTTTTTAAGGTGGTTCAACCTGCACTCTTCCAGCCGCCAAGATGCCATGGCCCATGTTCAGCAGCATTTTCGTTTCATTTATTTATCGTGAACCTGGTAGAACATCTGGTACCCGGTCTCGCGTCCCACGTCTGGCCGGGCACCGTGCCTCGCCAGGGGGAACAGCGGGCATCTGGCGCCATCACCAATTCACACGCTGCCCCACCTACACCATCTGTGCCCAGAGCTCTCTCAGGCCACTCCGGGCATTGAGAGATGGATGGCAGCGAAAGAGAGGACCGCAGTCCCCTCTCTTTCTTCTGTCCCCCCAGGCAAGATAGAGAGGGTCTCGGCCTGGACATGATAGGAGACCCACTCTAAGGATGATCTTTGATGAGCGAAACAGTCTTCTGCACTTCTGCCACAAAACCACTAAGGGACACCTCAATGGTATAAAATAAGAATTTTTCATTAATAAAGGTGTGTTGGAAACGAGAATCCGGGAGTTGAAAGTGACACTTCCCATGTACTTAGCCATGAACAGAGGAAGCCAGCAGAGAAATTGAGCCTTCCAGCTCTGAATATCAGTAAGAAACCATCATCCAAAATGTAACTTTTAGAATTACGTTTCTTTTGGGGCAGTTGGTGCCCGTAAATTATTTGTTTAATCACCACATTGGCCTAAATCTAACTTCCTGAGACCTGAGTTCTTGTTTCTAGTGCATTTTTAATTTCCTTAGCTGTTTGGGACTTCATAAACAACCCCCCAAAAAAATAGTATTCTCAAAACGTAATGTCCTTATCTAAGGACATTGGGACAATAACCTCATAGTTGTGTAAAAAAACCATTGCGTAACACTTTCAAGCAAAAAGACACATTTTGTTGTGTGCTCCGTGTGCTGTGCTTCTTCTTTTCTGGTGCTTCCCTGAGCACTAGAAAGCAAAGCAAATGTCCCTGAATGAGAAGAACTGTTTGAAATGAAACAGAATAAAATATTATGGTAAAATGGGCAAGTATGTTAATCGGTCTCAAGCTATTTGCTTGTAACCCTGCACCATCCCAACCAGTCTACTCAGTCTGTGGAACACAGACTGATTTCCACTTTAGGTGTTTTGCCATTTGGATTTAAACCAACTAATTGAAAGTGCCAGAAGATCTTTCTGAACACTTGACTCTGATTGGCTGATGGTTGTGTGACAAGGTCAAGTGTAATCACAATTCTGAATGAATGTGCTTGTCTGATCCTATAGTCACCCCATAGATAAAACCATGCCCTCCTCCACTCAGCCAGCACCAGTCCTCCCGCCTCTCCCGGCGCATCCCAGACGTGACGCTCCCATGGCTCAATTACTCTGGGCCATTTTCAGAAGATAGGTGCTGAACAAGACGCTTCATCTCCCTTTCTCTCTTAGCCATTCTTAGGACATCTTGAGGACCTCCTGGAAGAGCTGTATCGTGGCCAAGCGACCTCGGCTCTTTTCATTTTCCACTTTTTATTGTCCCTTAAAAAAATTAAGGTTCTATTCTGATGCGTTTGCTTTTGATTATTTCGCCGGGCCTGGAGAATTTCCCAACCTTGAAGAAATTGTTGTCATTTCCCACAATGTACATAAATGTTTGTAAAGACATGGGAATAGCAACTTTACACACCAAAAATAATCTATACTGCCAGTCAGAATAGATTATTTTTTAATAATAGCATAGGGGCAGTGGTGGCCTAGCGGTTAAGGAAGCGGCCCTGTAATCAGAAGGTTGCCAGTGTAAGTCCCGATCCGCCGAGGTGCCACTCACTGCTCCCTGGGCGCCTGTCATGGCTGCCCACTGTTCACTCAGGGTGATGGGCTAAATGCAGAGGACACATTTCACTGTGTGCACCGTGTGCTGTGCTGCTGTGTATCACATGTGACAATCACTTCACTTTACTTACAGAAGTATGGATGCAGCTACTCTGTGGCGGTTATGGAGACTAAGATGGAGCCATTTTGAAGAATCTAATGCAAGAAACATTTATTATTTGCGGTGTCAGGAGAAAGTGAAGCATGTTTGATGAATCTGTATTTAACTCTTTTTACCTTCATGGCGGCTTTGTTCACTATTGCTGTCATCAATAGCTGCTTGATGAGATGCTCATTAACATGAGTGAAGAAAGTGTTCAGCATGAACCTCCAGAAGCCAAGGATGTGAAATGCCGCCATCACCTCAAAAGCTCCCTGATTTGAAGAGACACAAATATTGAACATGTTTTTCTTTATTACATAACCTCACATGTGTAATTTCATAGTCTGGTGTCTTCGGCTTTGTTCTATAAAAAAAAAAAACGAAACCCATGCATCCAAACTTTTGATTGGTAGTGTACGTTGTTACAGATAATTCATTACTCAAATTAAATACAGTAGCCATGGTATAAGTACATAAAAAATAGATTTGCACAAAAAAATTTGCACAATGTGCACAATTACAATATGTAGGGGCATTTTTGTGATCAGAAACTGAAGGGTTGACCACAAACGGCAAAAGGACTGAACTCTTGAGTTTCAGATGTAGTTTTTATTCCTATTATTGTTAATGTATTACAGTAAACAGAGGCCTACTCTACCATTTTTTAAGTAGTGGCCTAGCGGGTAATACACTCGCCTATGAACCAGAAGACCCATGTTCAAACCCCACTTGCCACCATTGTGTCCTTGAGCAAGACACTTAACCCTGAGTGTCTCCATGGACAGTCCCATGAGATCACTCTGGATAATGGCGTCTTATATTGACCCGAATGTAAATGTAGTTTACTAGTTTAGTTAAATTTAAATCTAGTTGCCAGGCTCCAGGGGGACTGTCCTAGTGACTGTAAAGGCACTGTGCAGTCCAGACCACATGATTTTAAACCTGTGCTGCCGCACCCACAGGTCCTTGATTCGTTGTTGATTCATAGTTATTCTCACTGTGTCAGACTGGGACAACAGGACCGGCTGGTTGAGATGTCTTCCTAGGGCGCCAATCTGAGGGTCCAGACCCGTGGGGTGCAGCAGCAGGTGCTGGCCCGCCTGTCAGGCCCCCTGGGCGGGCACTCACTGGGCCAAGGCTCGGTGCCCCCATGCCAGGCAGTGCCCAGATGTCCCACTGGCAGATGGAAGCAGATCTGCGGGCTCCACAGCTTACATGTAATTACCAGATTTCGACTGCAGATGGAGGCTGCCTGGACCCGGAGGGCTCTTCCTCACTACTTTGTCCTCATCCTCATCATTTTCTGCTGCCTGGTGCCAAGCTGGTGCCACAGGAGTATGACATGGCTCTGTGACCAGAGGGGACAAATCTATCTATCTACCTGGTTAAAATCCATATGCACTCAGACATTCATTTCCTAGCTGCTTTCTTGCTTTACAACTAACTGATGAACATGCCAAGGAGACCCAGTAGGTACGTTGTGCATGTGTGTGTGTGTATATCTCACTCAGTCTGTGCATAAGTCATAAGTGATTTCACCATTTAAAACCACTCAGGTTCACGCCTATGTGTATGTGTGTGTGTGTGTGTGTGTGAGGGGTTTGAATGCACTCAACCCCATGAGTGAACTTTCTATGGGACCACAGTCCTTCACCTCCGTACATGAACTCGCTCAGCCGGCTACCACTGGTTGAGGGAGGGGAGGAACAGTGTGAGTCAGCGGGTGGACGGAGAGAGGTGACCTTGTTACCATTTCAGGCTGAATCGGCCACGCGCCGCTGCAAGACTTTTGCGTCCGTGGGGAAAGTCAGACAGATGCTGCCCAGCTGTATCTCTCGAGCTCGCTCCCTGTGGCTGAGGACAGTGCAGCTGCCACCCTGGCCCGCCACCGCCTCGCACTCTCCCTCAAAATGTACCTCTAACTTTCCTCACTACCTCGGAAGAGGCGGCAACAGCAAATTTCACGCTTCACATTTATTTACTGCTATTTATTTCATTCGACAGTCAATTCATCAGAGGTAAAATGCTGAATGGAAGCAGGAAATTGAAGAGCAGGTGTGCTGAGTGCCCCGCTCCAGCCATCTTCTGCTGCACAAAGACAATTTGAATGCTTTATTATATAATAATAATAACAACCAAATATTGCTCCAAATGTATATGATCATCACCATTAAACAATAATATACCAAATTGGCCTAAATACAAAACAGTGACGATTGGTAATTTTAACAGTGCTTAGTTGCACTTTGAAAATGAATGGAACTGATTTAATTAAAATGATTAAAATGATTAAAAAACAGCATAACTTTATCAAGAATAGCTTAATAACTTTGCCCTTGCAAAATGTTATAAAAGAAAAAAAATCTTCAAACCAATGTAAGTGTCAGGTTGAAGAAGTGTCATTTAATGATATATACTGGAAGTGTAATGTAATGTAATTAATGTAAGTTTATATATGAGTTTGTACCCCTGCGTTTACCCCTTGTACCCCTGCGTTTACCCCTTGTACCCCTGCGTTTTTTTTAAAACCTTTTTATAGCATAGAATTGGGGGGGAATTCTAATTCCTGAATTCTAATTCCTGGTTTGGTTTCCACCTCTTTGTTTTCAGCACTTTGGATTTCAGCTAAAATAATTTTATTCAAAGAAAAAATAAAATGTATGTGAATTCATGACCTCCTTCACGCTGCGCACCTTCTCCCCAACGTTAAGGCACCTGCTTTCGCGAACACCTGTGTGTGAGTGTGAGCCGTGTGTATGCATGAACTGGCAGAGAGAGAGTGTGTGTGTGTGTGTGTGTGTGTGTGTGTGTGTGTGTGTGTGTGTGTGTGTGTGTGTCCTGGTTGGGCCTGGTACACCCCAGGTGGAACGACATCTGTGTGCCGCTCCCCCTACGAGGGGCTGGGGGCGGGATGCATGGGGGACAGACAGCCAGGTCCTCCCCAGCTGGGGCTTCTGTTGCCTGAGGGCAGCGGCACAGACCTCCAGCTCCAGCATCTGGACGCTTTTGATGTGTAGCCTGAAGCTCCTGCTACAGTGGCAGCCTCTCCACTCACTCAAGAACACATACACACACACACACACACACACATAGCTGCCACAAGCACTAGACACAGATGTATAGACACACAAACGCTCACAAATTCTAGAAGCCAACATTACCCTTAACTGTACACATTTCCAAAAAAAAGCAACATAATCATAAATCCTGCACCTCTGGACCTTTCACCAACAGAGCATAATTATATTTTTGGGCGTGGGGTATAATAACACGATGTTGAATTGATAGCAGAAGAGATTACCGTAAGGACCTTGAGCCCAGCGGTGGAAAACAAACGCAGAATAAGAGTTTAAGCCTGTTCAAGCAGACGCTCCAAAAGCAGCTCATTAGTCACCGCAGCGAAGCCATGGGCATAAATTTGAGTGCAGCCCAGTTTTATTTCCATCAGCCCAGCCACTGGGGACGCATGTGCCGGTATGTTTCTTGGTGACGGTCCCAAGCCCTGGTAAATGAGTGGCTGTGAAACTTTTGCCAAAGCATTTATGCGGATGACCCGACCAGTCGATCTGCCGGGGCGACCCCTAACGGGAGCAGCGAACGGAGACAACGTCAGTTTATCCCACAAATTAAATCTGCCAGAATTTATATGGTCCTTTAAGGTAATTTTGCCGGTAGAAGATTTTAGAAAAGGTGGAAATGAGAAACAGAAAATTGGATTATTGGTTGTGCGTGAATTACTGAATAAAATGTGAGCACCCTGTAACCTGAATATTTCAGCTGTCAGAATAGACATTTTCTTTTCGCGTGTCTTATAATGGATTCTAAAGTAATATTAACTGAATATTAACATTTATCTGCATGCGTTGTCCATCAGAGGTCAGTATATGAATCACACATAAACTCTATCGGAAATATCAACAAAAGTGATCGCTGAAAACGCTGTTTCACTTTCACTGGAACAAAATGCATTTGATTGATGATTTATACCAAAAAGTTCGTTTTTTTTTTTCAACAAAATTCCTGCACTGAAACCAGCTTCAGTTTCAGATGAGACAAATTGAATGGTTGCGCACCCGAGCTGCCAGATTCTACATTATATCTTCAAGCGAATTATTCCACATTCCATATCCTAAACATGTATTGGTTCTTTTTTCAGGTTTAAAAGGCAAGTACTACATCTCCACCAATCTGACTCTCTGTTTCATAAAAGCCTGCAGCACCAGAAGCTGAAACAGTTAAGGCCGCAGTGGAGAACAGGGTGGTGCTCTGCTGCAGTTTGGGAAAAGATTACGATTCTCATCCTTTGGTTTCCATCTGATGGAAAGAATTTTTTTTCATTTCAAACCCAATAGATATTCCCAAATGGCCAACAAATGAGCGTATCCAAAAGCCACAGATATATCCAAGCCACATGTTGCGTCCTGGACCATGCAGTATCTGAAAAACAACATTTCATGTGCCTGGTCAGTGGAGATGATGTCAATATAGATGTTCTATACTATAACATGCGATTCAAGTTCATATGGAAAAGTGATGGGTTTGTGGTGCACCCCAGTTGTCTAGGAGAGCAAAATATGATTATCTTGTTTGCTCATGTTTTCCAGGGTGAGGGAAGTCAACACACTCATCTGCAGCGTTAGTGGAAATATCTATAAATGTACTTTTGGTTTCTGCCCTTCATCATTTGCAATTCTCTTTACAGAAAAAATGTAAAGGTTTCACAATGTTTTCAGAAGGATTCTTCAAGCTTTGAATCCAACCTTCTCTCCACACAGTTCACACCCCTCAGTGATCGCCTCAAGTCTGTGTGGTCCGAACCTAGCAGCTTTGAACACCCTTTATCAAAATTCCCTGAGCTGCCATAAGCTGCCTAGATGAGACAACACCCAGCTGTACTCCTTGCACTGACATGTGGGGATGTTTCAAATTTCAGTAGCATTCGTTAAGCAATGCCTTAATTTCCCTGGAAATGGCATAAATAAATGTATTCAAATGCATACAAATACACTTTCAGTCAATAATCTTAGAACACCCAAATATTTCCAATTTCAAGCAGTTCAAGTTTAATGAATAGCTTGGAATGGTGAAACGGCAAGTGATGAACTGCCAGAGGTTATGGTTACATTTGAGGATCACAGGACCACGGCTGAATGCCTGTGTCAGGAACTGTCTCCGGAGGGGGCGCTCCGGTTCCACGATTCGCCATCGTGATCCTGTGCATCTGTTGTATAAATGTTTGCCGTCGTCGGGTCCCTAACATGTATGCCCTGTGTTGGTGTGTGTTCCTGTTTCATGTATTAATGCCTCCGTTTGTGACGTCAAGTGAATGTGTCCATCTGTCCAACACGCTGCCAGGACACATTTTCATGGTTCGACAGGTCGAGTTGTTGAAATGAAGGCATTGCAAGACGTCAGAATAAGAGAAAATGGACCACCAATGGACTACTGCAGACTTGAAGAAGGTGTTATGGACAGATGAATGCAAACAAGGGGGTGAATGGAACCCAGTCTCCATCAAGCTGGTTGGGTAAACTACAACAAACTACATGATGGGAACAAATTATGACATATTTTGCTTATGTGTGGGTGTTTTGATGAGAAGATTAGAATAATTGCAGGACATTCTTTTCCTAGAATAATTTAGATTGGGTACCATTGGTGCTATATGATGGAAGCATTAATAAGTGTTACAAGATGGTTCTTTTTCCTGGGCTGATTTCAAACTGAGACTCTGATTGTCGAACATCTGAAATGTGACAAACTAACCAATGTAGACTTTAATAGCCCTGTCCTACTGAAACTCCCAGAATTCCAGTTCTGAACCATCCCACAGACAGTGTTCCAGGATGAACAGCATCCATGTTGTAAAGGTCGGCTGTGAGTGGCATCTCTACAATTATCTGTTAAATGGATTCTATGGCCCTTCACTGGACAACAATGGACCTTGATGGACCAAAAACAGGGGTCACTTCAACCGAGCAGTGATCATTTCATGTGCTAAAACGTTGCATTGTTAAATGAATTAATAAAAATTAACTAAATTATCAAAAAAAAAATTGGATCATGGAAATATGTGCCATGTCCTGAGTGTAGTTGATTCAGAGAGCTCAATTTGGAGAATGCTACATGGGATAGTCTGGCAAGTGTGTAGGTGTGCGTTTAGTGAAAGGCTCCTGTCCTTGTAAAAAAATTGTGAAAAATATTTGAAAAAAAGATTTGGTCATGAAAATTTGGTTTCAGTTTTTATTCATTATGTAATGTGAGAGTGTCTGTTCTGCAACCAGCAATATACCTCCTTCAGTTTTATTTAGACCATATTTCCTCTTTAAGTTAATCTATTATTACATATTTCAACTATCTGTCTCCTCCGTAATTTGTGAAAATAAGAATTATTAGTTGCTTTTTGACATGTCAGAACATGTTAAAATTTCTAGATTAATCACAAACTGTCATATTTTAATATTTAACAACAATAATCTGCATCAATGTGTTGAATGGGGTGCCGGCTGAATATACCCTTTACAGAGCAGAAATAGTATGTCCTAGCCCATTTTCTAGTAAAACCATCTGCTACTAATGGCTCTTCAGCTCAGCTAATTGCAGACGCATTCCTCTGAGGTCTTGGCCTGTTCTTGTGACATACTTAGGTGACCATACTTAGGCTCTCCAGCACATTTAAACAAACCCAACCCATGAAAAGGTTCCATACAGCCTGTGCAGTATTCTGTGTCAGCCAACGTGAAGGGGCAGGAACAAACATGCAACTTCCTAACCTTCAAAGTCTTCATTTTGTGCACAGGAAAACCACAACCAACACATTGTTGAATTCAGAGATGTATAAATCAATCAGAAATAAGATCTGATGTTTGATCCTCTGCAATTCTGTGACCTAAAAGACTTTAGTGATGCTAACATGCATGAGGACCAATGCATGAGGGAGCTGTTTCATCTTCTTCTGTGCTGCAATTTCCACAATTGGGGTGAAACACTTTATTTTCTAGCAAGAAATTAGTAGAATATCTGTGGGTACATGTATGAGAATTCCAAAATCACGGCCTAAATATATAAACAAGAAAAACTGTTGGAAAGTACAGTTAAGTTCAGCACCCTACAGTTTAGCATTAGTCTGTAATTTCAAGCTCTTGTAGCATAAACCTGGACTCGAGCATTTATTTTGTTACAGTCGTGGTTTAGTTGTATTCGGATGGGAATTTCTTGACTTTTATTTTGACATTTAATGAAATGTAAACACAACATTGTGTGTGACCATGTCGGTCTGCGGATATGAATGCAGGCCAGCTTTAAGGCATGCTAACAAAAGGTCTGCCAAGCAACATTGGTCCGTTTGCAGGCTGGAGACTTTGCATGTTATCCAGTCTAGTATCTGCCCTTTTAGCTGCACAAGTGACTTTGCATCCATAAATGCAAAACACAGCACACTGTTATGTGCCTCGCAGCTGTTACCTACTCTAAGGGTAATATTCAAATTCTTAGGATATTCCATACTGAGCATGGAACAGCATGCAAGAGCCATAACCCATAACTGAAGTTCACAGTGTTGCTTGGGGATATCAACACTCGTTGCTTGTGGCAGATGACTGTGTCGCTATTTGTCTAGCAAATGTGTAACAAGGACCAGTTTCAGGTCCGTGCTCATCATCATCGCAACTGCCTGAAGGACAAAAATTACAGAGCTGTGCAAAAAGTCACCTATACACAATTCAAGATTGGTTTATTGTACACCGTGTATTGAAATAATGTGTCACACAGACCCCCCCATAGTGCAATCATAGTGCACACACTAAAATAAACTATACTTACACTTGTATGTAAAATTTCATATATACAAGAAGAACATTATATGTTCTTCTTGTTACAGTCATGTGAGAAAATTAGGACACCGCATTAAATAATGAGAAATGTTCACATATCAATGTCTTTTTTAAAAAGTGACTTAATTACAATTAAACAACAAAAATTAAAATTTTTCCTAACAAGTTAGGACACTCTACCCCCTAATAACTAGTGTTGCCCCCTTTGGCTGATATAACTTTGGTGAGACGCCTTTGGTAGCCTTTTACCAGTCTCTGAATGGGCCATTCCAGGACTCTCCACTTCTTAGTTTTTAGCCAGTCCTTGGTGGATTTGCTGGTATGCTTTGGGTCATTGTCATGTTGCAGTATCCAATTTCGCTTCATCTTTAATTTTTTGCAGATGGTTTCACATGTTCTTCAAGCACCCTCTGATACACAGTAGAATTCATGATGGATTCCATGATGGTGAGCTGGCCAGGTCCTGCTGCAGCAAAGCATCACCAAACCAAGATACTGCCACCTCCATGCTTCACAGTTGGTATGAGGTTCTTTTCTTGGAAGGCTGTATTTGGTTTATGCCAAACATGTGCAGTGCCGGCTGTGTATCCCCAGTTTTTCTAAAATCAAATGAAATTATTTTAAATACTGAAATTATGGAATTATAAATATAATTTAGTAAATAATACTATAATACTGACACTGAATTTTTTTGTGAATGAAAATGAAATCCTGAAGTTCATGGCAATCTTTCAATTGACTTTCTTTTGATTTTGCACGATTTAGAGTTTGATTTAGCGTCATTGTAATGAACGCAAAGGTTGCTTCATTGTAAGCAAAGGTGGATACTGTATTCATGGACCGACGTATTGTTATTTCTGAAAGGCATTTCATTCACATTCATAGTGTCCTAAAGAAACAAATAAAATAATAGATGGAAGTAATTGTGGAAAGCTGGAAAGATGGTGGTGGCCAAGCGGTTAAGGAAGCGGCCCCGTAATCAGAAGGTGGCAGGTTCGAATCCCGATCCACTGAGGTGCCACTCAGCAAAGCACCGTCCCCACACACTTGCTGGCTCAACTTGTAGCTGAAAAGCTGGTGCTCAAAAATGTTCAGCTTTTCTTCTCTACTCGACATTAAAGCTGCCTAAAGTGTCAAAGTATTTTATTTTATATACAGTATATAAGAAAGTAAGAGAGAGAAGGAAAGGCCGATGTCACACCGGAGACTCCTGTTTCCTGTCATGTAATCAGTGTGTATTCTCCACAGTAGCTACTGTTCTGTGATTCCTGGCAACCGTGTTGGACACCCTTCACCACCGTTTACGTGGGCCACTGGAAATTCCATTTCTATCCTCGACGAGAGTCTTCTGTCCATTCTACGTCCGCAGCTTTTGCAGATTGGATTAAACATGCACAGGATCTGCTGCCAGGCGTTTCCGGATGGTCCTCGCCCATGGAAACAGGCCTTTATTTCATGGTGGAGAGCCAATCTTCTACAAATACAAATGTGTTTAAAGACGGAGTGAAAGAAAAGCAACTTTGATTTTGAGTTGAAAGAATCACTATTAGGAAACTGCCGATAAGCGTGAGGCTTCTTCGTCTGTGTAACATCAAAGGCATCTTCAGGATTTTCAGAAATAAATAGATAAGAAAAAGAAGAATAAAAAGAAGAAAGAAAAGATTGCCCTGATGAGAGACTAACGTTCCTCTTTGTTGGTGTGTAATTATTTCTGCATGTGATGTATTGACGGACGCATCTTTAAATCAGTCAGCCATCACTATAGGCTGCTCCTATTTTTATATAAAACCTCAGACTGTGTTCTGGGTGACAGAAGTAATGACACGTTGACAAAAAAGGGTAGATTAGATTATTTTTAACAAGATTATTTTCAACAAACTAGCTAGTAGTTCTTTCTCGTTTTGTCGTAAATCCTACGAAATCCTAGCAAACAAGCCCCACATTTGGTGCTAAGTGTCAGTTTGAAAATAGAGCTTTAGATTGTTGTTAGTATGCTGGTTGTCTGTGGTGATAACTCTTTAATAAAAACACATATATATTATACAACATATTTATGTTTTCAAATGGCTAATAAGAACAGCCTTCAACGCTCCATAGTGAAAAATGTCAAAGCTGCCAATCAATGCTTGTGGGCTGAGAGCACTTGTGGGACTGGGAGTCTTTCTCGGCCCCCCTGCCACAGAGGTCAGTATAACGGCACACATGAACCGGCGTGATTGCAGAACCCTGTTTGTGTGGAGCCTTGAGCAGAAATCTAGAGCCATTGTGTCTGTTCCTCTCACTGTTCATGCTCACCAACTCAGAACAAGGCCACACCCTTGACACGGAGAGCCCTGGAAATATAAGCACATGTTGACAAGGTCTGTTTGGATGTAATGCTGATTTGGCCTGTGTGTGATTTTGATGTCTGCATAGACATATTTCACAGATAATACAATGTCATTTATGACTGTATTAATGCAGCATAGAGTGCACTTTACAAATCACCTTTAGGATGGCCTGTCCGCCAGTTAATGAAATGGCACAGTTGTGGACGCAAAAAAACCCTCAAAAGATAAAAGTCTTCCCATAAAAAATGCATTCATTTTGTTGCTGAAGGTGGAGGAGGCTTCTATCTTATATATATATATGACTATTTTCTTCAAGAAAGTTTTATGTGGCGATCAGATTTGTGGTATTCTGTCATTTAACCAAGAGTTCTGTTTCAGTGGAAATTCTCCTGTTATTGATCCCAAGTTTATACAGGGAGTGCAGAATTATTAGGCAAGTTGTATTTTTGAGGAATAACTTTATTATTGAACAACAACCATGTTCTCAATGAACCCAAAAAACTCATTAATATCAAAGCTGAATGTTTTTGGAAGTAGTTTTTAGTTTGTTTTTATTTTTAGCTATTTTAGGGGGATATCTGTGTGTGCAGGTGACTATTACTGTGCATAATTATTAGGCAACTTAACAAAAAACAAATATATACCCATTTCAATTATTTATTTTTACCAGTGAAACCAATATAACATCTCCACATTCACAAATATACATTTCTGACATTCAAAAACAAATCAGCGACCAATATAGCCACCTTTCTTTGCAAGGACACTCAAAAGCCTGCCATCCATGGATTCTGTCAGTGTTTTGATCTGTTCACCATTAACATTGCGTGCAGCAGCAACCACAGCCTCCCAGACACTGTTCAGAGAGGTGTACTGTTTTCCCTCCTTGTAAATCTCACATTTGATGATGGACCACAGGTTCTCAATGGGGTTCAGATCAGGTGAACAAGGAGGCCATGTCATTAGTTTTTCTTCTTTTATACCCTTTCTTGCCAGCCATGCTGTAGAGTACTTGGACGTGTGTGATGGAGCATTGTCCTGCATGAAAATCATGTTTTTCTTGAAGGATGCAGACTTCTTCCTGTACCACTGCTTGAAGAAGGTGTCTTCCAGAAACTGGCAGTAGGACTGGGAGTTGAGCTTGACTCCATCCTCAACCCGAAAAGGCCCCACAAGCTCATCTTTGATGATACCAGCCCACCTCCACCTTGCTGGTGTCTGAGTCGGACTGGAGCTCTCTGCCCTTTACCAATCCAGCCACGGCCCATCCATCTGGCCCATCAAGACTCACTCTCATTTCATCAGTTCATAAAACCTTAGAAAAATCAGTCTTGAGATATTTCTTGGCCCAGTCTTGACGTTTCAGCTTGTGTGTCTTGTTCAGTGGTGGTCGTCTTTCAGCCTTTCTTACCTTGGCCATGTCTCTGAGTATTGCACACCTTGTGCTTTTGGGCACTCCAGTGATGTTGCAGCTCTGAAATATGCCCAAACTGGTGGCAAGTGGCATCTTGGCAGCTACACGCTTGACTTTTCTCAGTTCATGGGCAGTTATTTTGTGCCTTGGTTTTTCCACACGCTTCTTGCGACCCTGTTGACTATTTTGAATTAAACGCTTTTAAGAGTGCTGCATCCCTCTGCAAGATATCTCACAATTTTTTACTTTACTGAGCCTGTCAACTCCTTCTTTTGACCCATTTTGCCAAAGGAAAGGAAGTTGCCTAATAATTATGCACACCAGATATAGGGTGTTGATGTCATTAGACCACACCCCTTCTCATTACAGAGATGCACATCACCTAATATGCTTAATTGGTAGTAGGCTTTCGAGCCTATACAGCTTGGAGTAAGACAACATGCATGAAGAGGATGATGTGGACAAAATACTCATTTGCCTAATAATTCTGCACTCCCTGTACAGAAGGCATTTTATTCCTAAAATGACCATTATTTTTTGTTGACTGTCTTCTATTGTCAATACTACAGTTAAATCCATTGAGGATAATAAGAGTAACAACTAAACCACATTGCAAGCAATGGAGTTCTGGATTATTCCCATTTTAACAAAACACCAGTTGTCAATTTACATTTTTTAGTTAACATTTTTACTGACACTAACACCTTTTCTATCTCATTCCAACCAGTTATCAAAATAAGAACAGCAAGTACAGTGAGACATGAAAAGGTTGAACCGGGACACGGCGAAGAGGACTTCTTTATTGCAGAATTATACACAGGTCGAGATGCACATGCTCACCAGGACTCCGTTATTTAAACAACGGTCCCAGAACTGCTCTGGCTGTCTAATGTAATTGAGATGACAGTTATGACACTGTCAGCCAGAAGCCCGGTCTGTTTCCTACAACATTGCCCCAAAAGCCAACTCTGTGTGTGTGTGTGTGTGTGTGTGTGTGTGTGTGTGTGTGTGTGTGTGTGCACATCTGAATAACATTTATACAGAAATGAAATCTGATATCACACAGCGTGAGAGTTTACATTTGGACGAGGTAACTAGCAGGCACTCCTTTCAAGATAAAAATGTTTTTATATATATATATATATATATATATATATATATATATATATACACACACACACACACACACAGGGCTCTTGATGAAAAATAACGTGTTTTTTTGTACTAATTTGCTGTTGCACTGTCCACACAGACCCAGGTTCTGTGGTTTATACTGTGGAGTTGATGATGATGATGATTATTAATTCAGAAAAAACGGTGTTTTTTCGTCCCCTGTACCCCATCGTGGGTTTTATTGGACTGTGTATGATGCTCTGACTGCTTCCCGAGCGTTCTGAAGGATAAAAAGAACAAAATCGTGCGCGAAGAGACGTTCTTGTAAAGGAGGCCGGGTCTGCAGGTGAAACGGGGCCTGTGCTGGTGACAGCTCCACGGCCCAGACGTGGGCAGATGTCCACCCTGGCAGCGCGCAGCCGCGGCAGGTGGAGCCAGGAGGGGAAAGGGGTGGTTGAGCAGGTGTTCTCCCTCTGGGTTCCCCCTCTTCCCCCCTCTTCTTTTGCCGGCTCCTGTCAGCTGAGCACGCGTCAACCCTGACCCCCCCATTCTTGCAGGGCTGGTCACTCACACAGAGTGGCGGGATGGGGTGACCTGGCTTCTGACGGACACTGCGGGCGGACGTCACCGTGGAGAACAAAGACATCACAAAGACTATCCGGCACACAGATTTAGCCCCAGTCTGCAGATGGAATCACCTTAAAAGAGCAGCTGTAAGGAAGTTAGGTTTCATTAGCATTACATCATTTCATTCTACTTAAAGGAAAAAGAACTTTAAACAATTATACAATTACAGAAAAGCTTTACTGCGCTTTGACTGCGCTTTTTGGCATCAGTGATGATGCACGTCTGACCCCGGTAAAATGCCGGACACTATCTTTTGCTTCCCTCTTAGCCAGACGTGCAGCCTTACTCAGATGGAAAGGTGCTGCTCTTCCAACCCATGCTCAATGGACGAGGGACCTTATGTCCTGTCTAGGCCTCGAAAAGATACGCTACTCGATTAGTGATACCAACAAAGAATTTTATAAGGTGTGGGGGCCCTTCTTGGAGTGCGGGCCCTTCCTGGAGTATTTTAGCCTTCAGTCCCAGAATCTGACTAGTAGAATTACCCAGTAAAGTTCCAGAAACAATATTGTCGTCTTGTTCTTTTTTAATTTATCAATCTGGCAGGAGGATGGGGTTATTATTCTGTGGAAAGGTTGTTGGGTTTAGAATTATTATCGTTATTATCATTTATCAATTCTCTACTGCAATGTTACCTGATCTTTCGAAGTAACTCTTACAGAATTGATTTACTTAGTGAGATCTTTTTTAAATCGTGTGCATTGAAGTTTTTTTTGTTGTCTTTCTTTTGCTTAACGTCAAAAAAAATATATCTTTGAGAAAGAAAACTTTGTGCAGGTCCAGATCTTGCACATGGGTTCTTTGTCGGCAGGGAAAACGTGATTTGCGTCGCCGCATGAGAAGGGTAATGGAGTCCACAGAGCTTGAGGCTAAACTGTAAAGAACGAGACAGCCGTGGCGGGAAAGTCTTTTTCAAATTTCCAAATGTACCAAAATCATGACAGTTGATTGGTTAACCGAATCCCGCATTAAAGCGACTCGGTGTCGGCAGCCTGATACGATCCCTATCCTCCAAGCACAATGAGCAAACTAGGTATTCCATTTCTCGGCACAGAAGCCCACCGAATCTCTCCTGTCCAGAACATCAGTGCAGGAGAGGAGCAAACCGCACCCGTCCTATGAAGTCGGCCCTGAGGCATCTCTCTTCCCACACACAAAGAAGGAATTAAAAAGAAGATTGGGGACAGTGTACATTACATTTGTTCCTTGATTATGTAGCAACCCCCAAAAAACAAGAGGCGCACGCGCTGGATATTGTTCATTGTTCCTGTAGGTCTCATGTTAAAGACGATGTGATGGGAGTTCCATGTTGTGTAGCTACTACTACACAGTGGGGGAAATATTTATTTGATCCCCTGTTGATTTAGTAAGCTTGCCCACTAACAAAGAAATGATCCGTCTATACTTTCAATGAGAGAAATAGAACAATGCATCCGAAAAAAAGTTATGAATGAATTCGCATTTTCATGAATGAAATAAATATTTAAATTTACAGCATTTACCAGAAGCCCTTATCCACAGCGACTTACAATCAGTAGTTACAGGGACAGTCCCCCCCTGGAGACAGTCAGGGTTAAGTGTCTTGCTCAGGGACACAATGTTAGTAAGTGGGATTTGAACCTGGGTCTTCTGGTTCATAGACGAGTGTGTTGTTACCCGCTAGGCTACTACCTCCCTAAATATTTGGTACCTTGTGCAAAACGTGCTTTAATACTGGGTGACAAAACCTTTGTTGGCAATTACAGAGGTCAGACATTTGGCCTCCAGGTTTGCACAGTGGGATTTTGTCCCATTCATCTTTGCAGTTCCTCTCCAGGTCATTTTCAATGCCCTGGTTGATCACTGAGATCTTGTGTGGAGCTTTAGGCAACAACCAACTGTTGCCACCTTCTCACCCAGCTGCTTAGTGATGGTCTTGTAGGCGTTCCATTCGACTAGCCGAGACTACCACCACTTTTAAGAAGCAGGTGAAAACCCTCCTATTCATAAAGTATTTCAGAATGTCCCTGGTGCCAAAAGTGAGCAAGAACATTAACATTTAAGTAGTCTAAAACTTTTCTATTCATATAACATAAATTGCATTTACAAAATGCATCTAATTCCAATTCTGTATTTTCTGTACTGACAACCTGTATCAGCTCTTTAATTCAATAATTATTTTGGAATAATGAATCTTGCAAACAAATGAATTAATCTATGTTCCACCGTGTAGTATTGGTATGTAGTATACGGTACTGTATAGTACCGTAGACTGCAAGGCCCTAATGCTGTAAAGCTGGGGTAAAGTTATAATGGGAAGTGGGTCGAGAAAGGTTACTGATACTGACAAGATGTCCTGAGAGATGAAAGTAAATCGGATGCATATATTTAATTAGGTCAAATACTGTGCCAGCTGGATGCCCTTTGAAAAAAAGGGGGCGCAGTAAAGCTGTTCCGAGAAATTGTTAGAATGCACATATTTCACAAAACGGGACATTTTACACCACAATGCTAGAAATTGCAATGTGAAATGAACATTGCATATGTGAATGTGTTATTCCCTAATATCTAAGTCATGAAATGAACGTCAGACATTTACATAAAACATTCATCAAATTACAGAGATATGTTGTTATTGTGCAAATTTGTTCAAATGTGATAATTCAATGACAAATTAAATACATTTTTCAAGACAACAGCTGCGGAATATATGTAATAAAGCAAATCTAACACATATGACATAAACAAGAAATTGCACATAATAATCTGTAATTCACTTTTCATTTTATGATGACACTTTATTAAATATGGAATGACGTAAAGAAACCATCTTCCCAAGCGCAAGGCAAACAGAAGAAATATTCCACGTTTCACAGGCTTTCAACTAAACCAGGCCAAGACATGGAAACTGGGCCCAGCACAGTCTCATAAGATTACTGCTGAGATAACATGTCAATTAAGTGCCGTTATTAATTACATTTTAAGAGCCGGTTGATGTGAAACAATCCCACAACTGTTCAAAAGTCAGTCGTTTTTGGGAATCGTTGTCTGTTGCGGTTGGTGATGCTTTCAGCGAAGGTGAAGCTGAGGTCATGTTTGAATACAGGCAGGTTGCTGGTGTCTGAGGAGAAGACTTTTTAACAGAAAAAAATGCCCAGGTTGAAATCCCACTTACTACCATTGTGTCCCTGAGCAAGACACTTAATCCTAAATTGCTCCAGGGGGGGACTGTCCCTGTAACTACTGATTGTAAGTCGCTCTGGATAAGGGCGTCTGATAAATGCACTAAATGTAAATGTAAATGTGCGACTGTTCGCCACAAGTTCAGTGCATCCTTGCCGTGTAATTTACGGTCAGCTGACCGTACAGGAAATCTGCCCGTGTTAAAATGGCACTGACACAAGTGACACCGTATTTCTTTCACTCCGGACATTTAGATCGATGTACAAATTGGCTATCGTGCCGATCTGCAAGCAAAACGAAGGACGTGCGCAGGTCACCAGCTCACACACGACAACCGCGGCTTCACCACCACAAATAAGTGGTGGTTAATGTTTTGCAAGAGACTTGAAGTAAGCAGATTTCAAGGAACCAGCCGCTTGTTCTGCAGTAAAATCCTGAGCTGCTGAACTGGTTCTAACTGTTTTTAACTCAAATGAACATGTTGTTCTGCTGCTGTGGTGGTTGTGACAGAAAGGCAGGCTACACACACACACACACACACACACACACACACACACACAAGTACAGGCAGCCTAATCTGCCCAATCACAGTTGGGTTTCCAGTCCGCAGTTGGCACAGGGCAGTGTTTTCTGTGGAGAAAGCCGCTCTGCACTCGCGGTTCCCTCTGCCCTAGCCGAGGAACAAAACATTACTCCCCTTGGCCCACGCTCAACACTAATGGGCGCAGAGGAGCCTGCAAGGGGCACGTCCACAGAATCCTGTCTCTCCAAAGGACGGCACTTTGGCCATGAAGGTTGGACATACATTCCACCAGGAACTCTGGTCCCAGTGAACCCTGCCCAGGACCGCAACTTGCTGTGCTTTTGTGCTATGACTACTAGAGAGAAGTCATTTGAATAATAATTACTAGGCCCATGGCCACAAGCAAGCGTATTAAAGCAATGCTAAATACGAAATGCAAGAATAATTGTTTTATGGTATACGCGCAAAAGATATTTCAAGCATAGATATTTCACGGAGCCAAACGAAAGAAAATGTAAAAGTTTGCGCAGCCTTGGGGAGGCCAGGCTGGTGTTCGGCCGTCAAGCCTGAGGTGGGTAGATGAAATGCAGTCGCTCCAGATTTTGGAGTAGCAGGACAAACTTCACAAACAAGGGACAATAGGCTTAAATCAGGAATAATATCATAAAATAAAATGTCGCATTTCACCCCAGAAACGTAAGCGCTGTGACAGTCAGACGTTTGATTTGTCATTGCTTCAAACTGTTTGCGGGCTAGCATCTAAATTTAACATGCAGGAAAGGAATTTATGTACTACAACAACAAAACTCAATATCAGCTTCTCCTAGATGTATCTACCACCAAATCAGGGCCATAAAATCACTTATTGCATTACTCATTACTGGACATGTATAATATACAGTACAGGCCAAAAGTTTGGACACACCTTCTCATTCAATGTGTTTTCTTTATTTTCATGACCATTTACGTTGGTAAATTCTCACTGAAGGCATCAAAACTATGAATGAACACATGTGGAGTTATGTACTTAACAAAAAAAGGTGAAATAACCGAAAACATTCTAGTTTCTTCTAAATAGCCGCCCTTTGCTCTGATTACTCTTGGCATTCTCTCGATGAGCTTCAAGATGTCGTCACCTGAAATGGTTCTCCAACAGCCTTGAAGGAGTTCCCAGAGGTGTTTAGCGCTTGTTGGGATCCAGCTCACCCCAAACCATCTGGATTGGGTTCAGGTCTGGTGACTGTGGAGGCCAGGTTAAGTACATAACTCCACATGTGTTCATTCATGGTTGATGCCTTCAGTGAGATCATAAAAATAAAGAAAACACATGGAATGAGAAGGTGTGTCCAAACTTTTGGTCTGTACTGTATATTATAGGAATATATAGTAAATTAAAAAATGTAAATTAAAAAAACGTACATTTACATTAAGAACTATGATGCAATGTTTATAATGACATTTTCCTGAACAAAAAAAAATGATCATTCACCATAACAAATCCAGGATAGGCTTGGACGTTTCTGGTAAAATATTCCCCAAAAAACGACAAAACGTTTATAATTGAACAGTTCATTAAACTAGAACGGCTCTCAGTGTTAGTAAAAGTTTAACTGAGGTTAAAAGTGTGAACAAGTCTTCATTTGAAGTATCCTCGGACCCTCATGCCATCACATCTGCTCCTGCTGGGGCGGGGCCGCGCGGAGCTCTGGCCCAATGAGAAGGCTACAGAGGAATGATTGACGTTCTGACGTGAACCAATCCGGCTCCGCTCCGCTCCCGGTTTTGGGACGTATAAAAACGCACCGCGCGGCGCGAGCGTCGTTCGGATAAGTTGTAGCGGGACGAAAAAAAACAAAACAAAACAAAACAAAAAAACCCCCGATATATCGATATAGATATAACGATCGCTATATATTTCTTTTGTTGTTATAATGAAGGCGGGAAGTCCGGCGCTGTCGCGCGGCAAGGCGCCGCTGGACGACGCGCTGGCGCTGCTGCACGACATGAACGCCTGTTACAGCCGCCTGCGGCAACTCGTGCCCAGCCTCCCGCGGAACCGGAGCGTCAGCAGGACGGAGATCCTGCAGCACGTCATCGACTACATCCTGGACCTCCAGACCGCGCTGGACCGCGACTCCGCCGCGGCGAACGTCAAAACGACCCGAGCAAGAGGTTAATTACGAATGACTGTCGCCAGCGGCCACCTGGGTCTCCGCGTCATATTTACTGAATATTTACTGTTAATTGTGCGCGTTTGCGGTTTGTTCGCAGACTACTGAACAGTTTGATGGCAGCAGGACCCTTCGGCGTTGATCAGGTATAATGGCTTTTTTTATTTTAAAGGGTGGGGGGCCATGAGACATCTTACTTGATGTGGAGGTTATTAAAATACGTCAGCAGAGTGGCTGGAATTTAGTGGAGTTTAGCTGCTTTCTCGGGTGAACTTCGTTGACTAGTTCCTGCGCGTAATACGAACACAGTGCGGATTAATGTTGCCACGTGCGCTTATTATACGCAATTCGAGTTTGGCGTGTCTGCGGTCTAAATCTAATCTAAAATGCGTCAGTATAACATTTTTCTAGTGTAAACTAGTCTACAGACTACTCAATGAAATGGCAACTCTGAGACAATAGGCGTCTCCTATTTCTTTGCATTGGTCCATTGCGTCACACGGCAGGATAATCGGTTTGCGGTGTCGTCTTGCGATGGAAATGATGGTTTTTCTCCCACCGGCCAGTCTCGACGTCGCTCACGTGAACCCACGTCCCTTGTTTTGCAGGCGTGTGGCGCGTTTCTCCTCGTGATCTGGCAACCTCCGCGTTTAAATAAGCAGCCACGTCGTATTTAGAGGTTGTCGAGATTGCTGGGTATTTTTCTTTTTTTTTTTTTTTTTTTTTCTTTTGAAGGTTTAAATAAAGAGGGAGGAATTGTTGTAAGAGAGAAATGCGGCTTCCTCCCTGGCGCCACTCTGTCTCTCCTTTTCTCCCCTCCTTTTTTTTTTTTTTTTAAATGTTTTTCCTAAACACTCTTTTCTTCTGGGATCTTTTGCAGGTGTCTGGTTTAGACAGAGTGGAACAGGATCTTCTGTTTTCCTTCTCATCCGTCCTTTGCCTGGAATTCGTCTGAGGTGACAAGAATCCTCCGCCCCCCTCCCACCGTCACCACCACCTCTCTCCTTATTTCCTCCCAGTTGTGACACACCACAGCTCAGCACCCAGTCCTCTGCTTTTAACCATCAACCTTAGTGAGCAGCGGGCGGCCGTGACAGGCGCCCGGAGAGCAGTGTGTGGCGCCGGTACCTCGATCAAGGGGACCCCAGCGGCACCTTTGGCGGTCCGGGATTCAAACCGGCAGCCTTCCGAGTACAGGTCCGTTCCCTTACCCGCGAGAGGACGTTGTGGTCTGCGGTATTTATCTACAGACTTTGTTTTATTGTCTCTTCCAAAGGAAGAACAGGTTTTTGCATCCGAATAGAACGCAGAAGACCAGTAAGACGTGCGGTTTATTTATATGAGGCTGTGCTGTTCGCCTCGCTGGGTCTTGACCTTTTTTGTTAAGGTGAGAGCCACTTTAATGACATTAAACATTACATGTAAAGAATAAAAAGAGTCTCTTCTGAGTGAAACGTTTTGTTTTGCAATGGGACGTGTACATGGCACTTTTCTACAAATAATAAATCTATGGAAGTGTGTCGGCTGGTTTACTTTGAAGAACTCTGGGACCAGTTTCACAGCAGTGGTCTGTCACTGCAAGGATAATAACAGGGCTCCCGCGGATCCTTAAGACATAAATTGGATTTTTGAAAATTAAATATCAATAAAAATTCCTGATATGCGTTTTGCATTTTTGTGTGTGAGATCGGCATTCACAGAACTGCCTATGGGGTTAGATGGCTAAATGGCGGGCGTGTTCTCCTTGTATTAAAAGATGATCTGGTATCATTGACTCAGGAATAGTGAGGAGGGAAAAGTATGTTCACAATATAAGATCGTGCGATTACATGAACGCAGAACGATGCAGTTTATATTATGAGTACATGGACTGGAGCAGCATTATGTTATCTGTCGTTCTCTCGAAGTTTACCAACCGACTAAACTGAGACCGGCTGCTCCGTCTCGCTTCAGTCTGTTAACCTGCCGTGTTCCAGACTGAATTTGGGGGTTTAATCTGGATTTATGAAGGATCACCTATCCTTTCCGTATGATTCGCTGCTTGTAAATTAGTTGTGGTGATTGGTTAAAGTTGGTTAAATAAATTCATTAAATGTTAACTTGATTAGCAAATCTCGGCCACCTTAGTCAGATTATGTTGACCGCAAATACAACATTATTTAAAACTTCTGTTCTTCTGTGGCAGGTGGTGAGCCAAATAAATACAGAAAATGTATTTTTGCATGGGGCTTTTTTTTCACAGGGTTTTATCCGAACACCACAACTCGGTTCTTACTTTGTTTTAATTCGCCATTCAAAGCCACACCCACCCCATTGTATTTCTTTCATTCCCCACATCGTACAGCCCTGAAATATGCCCCTTTTGCAGTACTTGCTTGCTGCAGTACAAGTAATAGGAGTCTGGTAACGTTAACAAAAATTTGGAGGTACAATATCAAATAATATACAATTAATACCACATTTTCGGAGCACATCTGACCCTAACAGGAAAATGGTCCCTTGGAGAAATGCAGTTGAAAACCAATTTAATTTGAGGAAAAAAAAAAAAAAAGTCTTAAAAAGGCTTCCTTAAAACCTACAGAAACCCTGTAATTAAGACTAAATGTACAGAATAAAGGAATCAATCTAACAGGCCAGCATGTTGTGTATTAAGAGCAGGGCTTAGACCAGCGTGCTGAAGAGGCTCTACATTTCCAACGTAAAAACCCTACAGACTTGATGGTTAATAAATGTTTTTTTTTCTTGTTCTATTCTCACCACTTGGTGAGTATGACTGTAAAACCACCAACACTGTCACCTCCTGCTTACCACAGTGAAGGTCATAGCACCTCAAGGTTACTGTAATACTGGATCTCGTGTTTTACGTAAGACAAGTTCAGGTACTTGAGTTGTCTTTTAACCATTTATTTATTCTTTTGCAAGCAATGCCACAACAAACAATACAATCAGTAAGTCCAATACTACATCATAGTGCGTGCATGCATGGGCTTTTTACCCAGTTTTCACATGGCAACGTAACACAACCACAAATTAACACAACCAATTTTCATATTAACCATGCAACACCCACTTTTCAGGCCTTCACATGTGAACAAGTGCACCAGTGCTGGTTTTTGATACCTCGCACCCAGAGACCAGCATGCAGACAACATCAAAACCGGACCACTGTTCTACACAAACATTAGGGTGATGAAACACAAAGTAACTTTACGGCCAATGTTGTCATTCATTTGAATACAATATTATTTCTAGCCGTTTCTGTACTGTAATAGTGTATTACATCAGTCGGCTTTCAGCACCGAATCGACAGGAATAAATAATGACGGCCTGCTTTCTGTGTGTGTCATCGCCCATAGTCACAACTACTTTACTGCATTAATACTGTTGAGGAAGCAGCACAGAAATCCCTTCACGTCACTCGCACTAATCAGAAATGGGGGTTCTGTGGGCCGATGGCATTTTGGAACAATCAGATCTACATTTAGAGAAAACTAGACAGCACCGTTACTCTTCAAAAGACAAACGAGACATTAAACACGGACGCTAGCGCTGAGCATGCTCCACTGGACGAGGCTCACAGGATGCTCTCTCGCTCCTCCCCAAAGGTCACCGCGTCGGAGGACACGGTGGTGATCTTGGGGGGGTCTCCGGGGTTGAGGCCCCTCTGCAGGTGAACCACGCGGACGTTCTCGTTCTGGATGGCGGTGGAGGCCGGCTTCCCGATGATCTCCCCGGTGAGGGAGTGCGAGGTGGAGCCCTCGCCGTTCTGCTTGGCTCGGTTGCTCTGCTGGGCGTTGGTGTTGTTGTTGAGGGTGGTGTTGCTGGGCGTGCGGTTGAGGTTGTAGCTCTTGGAGGACGTCCAGCTTTCCTCGGGGCTGCTGGCCAGCAGGCTGCACTGGTCTTCGGAGCAGATGGACATCCGCACCACCGGGTCTTGCAGGCCACTCAGGCTGCTGGGCAGGCCCCTCTTGCGGGCCAGGCTGTCTTCGTCCAGCTCGATAGGGTTAGACTGGTCCAGCTGGGACAGGTCGGCTTCTTCGTCCTGAAGGGAGTGTTCGGGGGAGCTCTCGTTGGAGCGAACGCCCGAGTCGGACGAGCCCTTCTTGTCCAGCATCCCATCGGAGAGGTAGTCCTTCCCCTTGACCAGAGAGCCGCCGTTCTCTGTGCACGAACTCTGGCTGTCGCTCTTCTTCCCGTCCTTCAGGAGAGGGGCATTATCAGACTCTTCAGACTCTTCGTCGTCGCTGGTCAGCTTTTGGTAGCGAAGCCCTCCGCTGGCTGCCTTGATCTTGAGGTCGGCGTTTTGGAAGATTCCACCCGCCGACCACTCACCGGAGGTCTTGCGGCTCAGCAGGCTCTTGGAGGAGCCGTGGTCCAGTTTCTCATCCTCTTCGGTGATGGGGTCCAGAGTGGCAGCGTCATTGTTGGGGTAGTCGGTAGCGTCCGACGACTGCTTCCCACTTCCTCTCTTGCTGAAGGGCTTGTCCTTGTCCTTCGCCTTGTCCTCCGGACCCGAGTGCATGAACTGGCCGACATGGGGCTGGATGGGTTTCTCGACCCCGCTGCCAGTGTTCTCCAGCTGGGCCATCTGGGCTATATACTCCTGGTAGGCGTTGCGGTACTCGGCCTGCTGCTTGTCTGTGAGCTTGGCGATGTCATTGGACGATTCTTGGGAGTTGAGGCTGGACATGCTGGGAGTCCTGTGAGTGGTCGCCTGTAAAGTCATTCATTTAAAGGTGGATTAACATGATATTCCACTTTTATGAATCGTATGATTCATTGTGCCTTGAGCTCCTACTTTTTGAGTTTCTCTAATTTAGCAAAACTTTCCATTCGGGGAGATTTTAACTTAAACTGCACTTCATCTCAGAGTCAAATGTTTTACTCTTTACTCCACTAAATTACGAGAAATCCTTTTTGCTTAAAAGTGGATGAAAACATAGCAGGTCAAAACTAAGAGGACTAAAAATTCCCTCTTCACGGGGTCTCCGATCCCAATCAACTCTGTTCTCCATTGTGGTCCCTGGCTGGTGGGACAACTTGCCCTGCTCCATTCGACTAGCCGAGACTACTACCTTTAAGAAGCAGTTGAAAACCCACTTGTTCAGTATTTCAGACGAGTGTCTGCTAAGTAAAGTCAGGTAAAGAAGCGTGTAGCAAGTTCCTGACTTTGTGTGGGAAATATATAAGTAAAATACAGAAATACACATCGGCAGCAGTAACTGGTTTTCCCAACTTTTCAGTTTTTGCAGTATAAACCGGTGCTGGATACAGGTTAACGAGAACGACAAAGTGACTTACGCTCCATGGAGGGTTGCTGTGCCTGGGCGGTTCATCCAATCCCACGTTGCTGAGCTCTTCAAAGCTCAGGTTGAAGCTGTACATGGGAGAGGTGTCCGAGTTGCCGGCCCCGGCATGGGGTGCCGCGCTGGAACGCCTTGCGGGGTCGACGTGACTTCCCACGGTGCTACCCTGCTCGCTCGGGGCTTCCTCGTGCAACGCCTGGCTCTCCACCTGACGCATCTCGATCACCTGTAGACATGAGTTTGGGGTTAAAGGTGCGTCTGCTGTGCAGTGCGTTTTTGTGCTCTGCAGTAATGGTCATAACGAATGTTGTGTGATGGTTTCTGGTTTCTGAAATGATCGATTTCTACAGGACATTTTGTGAAATGTTCTGGAATGAGGGTTTTGATTATTATTATAAAAAAAATTTTTATTCAACTCGCTCCAAACTGGAACTGTTCGTATTGTTTCACTAGACTCACCATGGCCCTGAAGAGCTGCCAATCTCCGAAGTTCATGCTCATTTCCTTCTTCAGTTCATCCAGATTACACTGGGACAGGACTCTGCCGTTAATGTTCGCCTGTCATACAAGAAGGCATTCAAACCATATTCATAGTCATTATGCAACATCATTTCATTCGTTTTAGGCAGTTGTAGGCTTCTCTCACACATTTATACACAGTAGTGTGCAAACGTTTTAGGGAGCAGTGAAAGTTTTTCCATCTTCCCACCTGTATCTCTGAGTCTCTTTTTCTATACACGTTGTATAATAAGAGGTTCATGTATATCAATATTTAATCAATGTTTGATGTAGGTTTTTTTTTTTTTGTTGCTTTGCACAGAAGTGTACATGTAAAAACCGGGCAGTACCTTCTTTACGGTGGCGGTGTACTGGGCCAGCATGCTGTGGTCGATGCCCTCCATCTGTTTAACCCGCTCACTCACAGTGTCTGTGTTCATTGAGCTCAGCAGGACTGCAGGGGTGGCTGACACGACTGAGCTTGAGCCCTGACATGCAAACATCATTTTAGTGTTAACGCTCACACTCAAAAAAGCACCAAAATAAAAGTCCTTTCCATTTAAAAAAATGGAAAATACATTCCATTTAATGCACCCTAACAAAGAGTTCAAATGTTAGTATGGTTTTCTAAATCTACATCGAAGGAAGAGAAGAGAATTGATAAGAGGGCTGGAACTACAGAGTGAAAAATAAACTAAAATAAGAGAAATAAATGAATGTAGCAGTGTGTGTGAACAGATGAGTCAGTCAATGTAATTGGCAAATCAGCACTCAGAAATACAACTTGAAACTCAAAGGCAGTCAGTTCAATTATTATAATAATGACAATAATGATAATAATAACAATGATGATTATTTGTATAATAATAATAACAAAGCTGTGGTAATACTGGATAAGCTATTTTCCTGCTTCCTTCACCACAAGCTGCATGCGTTGACCTGCTACAGTGTCATTATCCTTTTTGATTAAAATCTGACATATACTCTCTCTCTCTCTCTCTCTCTATATATATATATATATATATATATATATTATAAAGGGTAGAAATGGGAGTCCGTGCAGCGATATATGCAATATATGATAAACAGATAAACAGAAGCACTGCAATAAATAAATGGATCCGTTTTCACATCATCTCTGAAATAAAACGATTACTAATTTAACCTATCCATTAGTCGTCATACTATCAGCATTCCATAAAACCTAACAAACTAATTACAGGCTACAATACTGATAGTAAATGGTAGAAATGTGTAAATGATAAGAAATCCACACTATGACAGCAAATGTAAGGCCTTGTGGGAGGGGTGGACATTTCAATGGCTAGATGGCTAGTTTGGCACATGCATCATTGAAACTGCTGCTTCACGAGGAACTGATGTCATCTGGGGGGGGAAAGAGGAATTAATGTTTTACAGGGGAAGGAAAATGCAGAAAACCTTGCAAACCTGGTTGGCTGCATATACAGTACAGGCCAAAAGTTTGGATACCTTCTCATTCAATGTGTTTTCTTTATTTTCATGACCATTTACGTTGGTAGATTCTCACTGAAGGCATCAAAACTATGAATGAACACATGTGGAGTTATGTACTTAACAAAAAGTGGAGACCTGGCCTCCACAGTCACCGGATCTGGTTTGGGGTGAGCAGAGTGAAGGCAAAGGGGCCAACAAGTGCTAAACACCTCTGGGAACTCCTTCAAGACTGTTGGAGAAGCATTTCATGTGACGATCTCTTGAAGCTCATCGAGAGAATGCCAAGAGTGTGCAAAGCAGTAATCAGAGCAAAGAAACTAGAATATAAAACATGTTTTCAGTTATTTCACCTTTTTTTGTTAAGTACATAACTCCACATGTGTTCATTCATAGTTTTGATGCCTTCAGTGAGAATATAACAATGTAAATGGTCATGAAAATAAAGAAAACACATTGAACGAGAAGGTGTGTCCAAACTTTTGGTCTGTACTGTATATTAGTTTTTACTTTTGTAGTCAATATATGGCTAAAATTACTTTCAGATCTGAATATTTTTCATTTGCTTTTCATTAAATAGAGTATTTTGAAATAATTAGACTACCAGCTTTGTCAAAAGGCTCTGTCCTTCCCCGCAGCGTGAACTGCTTTTCCTCACATGCATACAGGGCAGCTGGAAGACGACGTCAGAGGGGGATTAGTACTACAGTCTGGGGGCAGCACTGGCGAGGTAGTAAAAAGGCAGTCAAAGTGTTCAGTACCTGTTGCTTTTTCAAAGACGGAACCTTAAACTGCGTGGAGGAAGACAGAGAGACAGCAAGAGACAGACAGAGAGAGGTGGACGTGAGAGACAGACAGGAGGTGGCGAATGAGCGGGAAATATTCACAAGTTGTTCACAAAAGGATGGAAAGGCCACACCCAGGACGTATTTAAAGCTTGACGGCGACTGGGAGGTGCAGGAGTACTGGCACAGAGGCCACCAGTGAACTCCAGCTAGTCTGACTGAACACGCTTCTAATATCATTTCCATTAGGTTTCTAATCTGTTGATGTTGCAGCTGATATGACCTTGGACAAATAGGCATGGATTTTAGAATTTTGTTGCCCTTTAAAGGTGCCACTGTCCAATAGGGGGCATTTCGCCAGAATGTCGTTCACGTAAACAATAAAATACAAGGAAATTTCTGTAGACACCTCATAAAACAGCTCACTCCTGAACAACAGATCTATTTTTCTTTTAACATGCACAATATAAATGATAAATTCAAGATTGGTTTATTGTCAGTACAACAGTATACACAGTATACCGTGTATTGAAATATAGACACTAAACTAAACTATACTAAGAAAAACTAAAACTTAAATACTGTACAGGTTATCTCCATAGGACAAAAGTAGAACTTTTCTGTATAATGAACAGGTCGAACAGGACATAACTGGACAACATCATGTAGGATCAAGTGGATATGTTGGATATTTCAAACATGACACGCAAGACAAGACAAACGTGCAAAATGAGTTGAGATGTGCAAAAATCAGGTGCATAAGGCTGGACGTGTATTGTTGTTGAGTTTAACAGTGTTCTTGTGATTGCAGTGCATCGGGAATACAGCAGCTATAAATAAAAATGTTTTAACATATGTTTTTTCCCCACAGTTGACAAAACAAGTAATGTGAAAGCGAATGTCAAGCGAACTGTAGCACAGCACCTGGTGACACAACGAAATGTGTCCTCTGCATTTAACAATCACCCTTGGTGAGCAGTGGGCAGCCATGACAGGTGCCCGGGGAGCAGTGTGTGGGGACGGTACCTTGATCGATTTGTTATATTTGTTTATGTACTTTTTATTTTCAAACTAAAAATCAATAAACACAAACAGTAAAACAAAACCCCGTTTGGAAACAAGCCCTTCTGGAATTGGAGCGAAACAATTTCAATGAGTCACTTTGCATGAGTCGGAAAAAAACGGCATTTACAGAAATTGTTAGTCCAGCTCTATGGTTCTATGGTTGCGCTGGTTGTACTTACAAGTCCACAGCTGGCTTCCCTGGCGGGCCCGGGTTTAATGAGTGGGCGTGGAGGTGGAGGGACGTGAACAGGGTAGAAGCTGCCAGCGTACTGGCGTGGCAGCTGGTAAACATGATGGGGGAAATATGGCTGGGAGATGGGAGAACCCAAGAGAAAAGGAAATTAAATATAAGGAATTAAATGAAAAAAGAAAAAAAGTAAAATGGACAGAAAACATGGTGCAACAATGAGGTATCTAATAAATAACTGTAAAAAAAAATTAAAACAAATTTTAAAAATTGTTCATTGTTCACCATACATAATTTTATGGCCACACAACACAATACACCTTAATGAAAATGAATAAATAATCATTTTTATAATGTAGACACACAAAAAAATTGGAAAGAAAAATACTGGGTTGGGAATGTGTGATGGGGGTGGGGTGGTCAGGTCATAACCTCATGTACACAATTACACAAGTAATAAGTAAAAAGTGGAATTTTGCGTTCTTATATGAGTACAATTTACATAGTAGCATGTATCTGCATAATGGATTCACAATGAGGCTGAATTAATTACATGGAAGTGAAGAACCACCTCTCCTGGAGCAAAACGAGTCACACATTAGAGTGGATTATGCCAAAGAGAATACATTTTTAATTTGTACATTTGGCCAATCTTTCTATTGAAATATAGTATCTTATAATTATGGAGCAAGTAAATGTTTTAGATGCCACTTAACACCATCATAGCCAATTTTAAGTCCATATGTGTTAGAATCAGAATCTATGAAACACATTTCTGATTTAGAAGAATTACATAAGAACTACATGAGTTATAGACCTGTTTGTTGGAATAAGGACGCGAAAGTCAAGACCTTTAATTCTCATCACCTTCATTTTCAATTAGAGAAGTGATGCAAGAGACAATCCTGCTTCTTCATCATTGGGAGCAGACCCAATTCCACCATTGAGGGGGGCCCCAAAGAGAGACTCACCCTGTTGTAGAAGGGGTGCTGTGGGCCGGCCATGCCGCTGTAGTAGCTGCTGTGAGGCTGTGGAGAGACGCCGCTGTACGGCCCATTGAAAGTGGCGGTGGGGGAGCAGGCGCTGGAGGCCTGGCTGTACATGGAGACTGGCCGCGGGGCCACCTCCTGCAAGGGCAGCGTTGGATATGTCACACCTCCCATGTTCATCTGCTCTCTGGCGGCTCGCACGTCTGGAGAGAGAGAGGGAGAGAGAGACCAGACCTAGTCTTAGACCGGGAAAAAACAGCAACTGCTTGACCCCATGCTGCCACTGTTATAAATGCAGACTGCAGCCCAGTATACCCAGAATGGTTATTTGCATATCTATTGTCAACAGTAGACTGACAGAATTGGTGGTAGTTTCATTTTAGAAATGTGTGTGCCCGTAGTTTGCCAATCGGAATTCTCTAATAAACGCGATAACCTACGTGCAGGTTTGAACAGTCTACAACAGTTTTACTGTGAGAACAGAAACCATAGCTAAAGGGTGGAGGTGGGAGGAGACGGGGTCTGGCGCTCATGGTTGCCAGTTTTGACATGTCACCGGGACAGTCCCCCTGGAGACACTCAGCGTTAAGTGTCTCGCTCATGGACACAATGGTAGTAGGTGGGGTTTGAACCTGGGACTTTCCTGGTCTACAGGTGGACCTACTACCACCCCTGTGGTTTGGTTGGTCCCTCCTCTCTGTGACATCGATTACCTTTCCCTCCCTTCTTCTTGTGTTGATGCGACATTAGAAAACCTGCCGTGAGTTCTCACCAGCAATGATCTCTCGGAGTTTGGGGTCCAGGTTGACGGTGCAGGGCAGGAAGGTTTTGATATCGCGGGCGTTGAGCACAGGGGTACGGGAGGACAGGAAGACCTCAAAACTGCGGACGTCCCCGTCGATCTCCAAGAGGGGCTCCACGTCTTTGGTGGTGGGGATGCTCTTGGAGATCCTGTTGAAAAGTAGCACGGATGTCATTAAATGAGACATTCCAAACATGCAGAAAGCAGACACTCAGAGCGATGTGGTTTGTGGGACAACCATTGTACCTTCATGGAGAGAGGCCACGCTGGTCTGCTATTATGGTGTTGTGAGAAGGTATCTGGACCTCTGCTTGGCAGTATTTTGTAAACCTGGCACTTGAGGTGCCTTGTAAGGTCCAACAATACAGAATGATGTGGAGCATGGAGAACTCCAGAAACGTTGATGGCTTTACTGACATGCAGAACCAAGTGGCGTTCTGGCATGAGGAGCCAAGACATTTTTGTTTCGCTTTCTATTTTCTTTGGGCCCGGGTGTAAACCTACATTTAGTGAGTAGTGTGGGTATTTCTCCAGTGTCAACATGTCATTGTGAGATTACTGGCTGAAGGAGTTGCAAATCCCAGGGCAGTTCATTACGCCAGCTGCACTCAGATGGTTCCACTTAGTGAGACTTATTGGCAAACCATAGGAGACTGAAGCTCCAGAGCAAATCCACACCTCAAATATAACCCAGGAACCCCCAGGATTTAAGTAAACCAATGGAGTCTATTGGACTTTTTTGTTTTAAAAAACACATGTGTACTGTAATAGTAATGTTTGTATTATTATTATTAAGATTATTATTATCCTATTTCCAGTAGTTCATTGCTATAATCATGGTACAATGAGCATGTTTGCAGTGGTGGCCTAGCGGTTAAGGAAGCGGCCCCGTAATCAGAAGGTTGCCGGTTCGAATCCAGACCCGCCAAGGTGCCACTGAGGTGCCACTGAGCAAAGCACCGTCCCCACACACTGCTCCCCGGGCTCTGGTCATGGCTGCCCACTGCTCACCAAGGGTGATGGGTTAAATGCAGAGGACAAATTTCACTGTGTGCACCGTGTGCTGTGCTGCTGTGTATCACATGTGACAATCACTTCACTTTAAGTTGGCCACCAAGTACAAAACATTATGGTAACGAAGGGGAGAGAGAGAGAGAGAGAGAGAGAGAGAGAGAGAGAGAGAGAGAGAGAGAGAGATATATATATATATTTTTTTTATTTTTTTTTTTTTGTATAGTTCCCCAAACAGGAAGTGATGTAAAATAATCAAAAGGCGAAAATAAACCAGCACTGATTATAAACATAATTCATTTGGAATTTGGTTTTGCTTTTTTCTTCACTGAATCTTTTGGCCAGAGAACTGTCTGAATGGTCTGATGAAGAGTTATTCCTGGACTGACAGAGAAAATGCAAGACATTTTAAAGGGAAAAAAATAAACTAAAACAAAAATAGCAAAGATTTTGGGGAATAAGAGTGTAATCTTGGCACATAGTTACTTTAGACAGTTTAATTATGGTCTACAAACGTGAGCTTCTTCCAAATTCAATCAGTTCCAAGCTCTGTGAATTTGGACCATTTCCCAGACAAGGCCGTTGTAATTACTGGGAGACAACTGTTTCCTCCAAACCTCAAAAACTGCAAAGGAAGCCAGAATATCCTATTCTACAGATTAATTGAAATTAATTAACTAGATTTTTTAGCTCAATTAGACATCTTAATAAAATACAGAAATTCTATGTGGAATTAGAGACAGAGGTAGACAATGAGAAAAGGTTCTGTTTACTAGTCCAAACGGTTTGGAAAGTTCTGAAAAGAATAATTCATGCCTCCCTACCTACCTCTCATAAATGGTTTTAAGTGTGGCCTGGTCCGGAATTCCATCGGTTTCCTCCAGGAACAGGATCAGCCAAGATGTCCTGTAGGGCCACTGCTCTGTCAGGTTGATCCAGGAGGCCAGACGGTCCCAATTAAATGTGATCTGGTTTGCTCTCAGCAACCGACCTAAACCGAAGAGAAAAATTTATGAAAACAGTGGCGCCAAGTATAACATGCTTACAAGTACCCCAAATTCTAGTGCGGTCTACAGGGATTAATAGGCTTTAGTGCAACAAGGAAGACACACTGGTCCAATTAGAATTCCCTGGAACAGCATTACTCCTTCATCCTTTCTTAAATCTCTGTGGTCAACATGGCCTTGGTAACGCTGCTCTAGATTATAACTCACAAAAAGGAGAAATGTGATTGGTGACTGCATTTAAATTACACACAACTCCACTTAAATAACACTTTTAATAACTGCCACTTTAATTTACCTAAACAACGGCACAAACCCTAACAGAATCTTTTCTATGTATAATAACAGTCCAGACTTAATACATGAGATGTATCTTCTTACCCGTTACAGAAACTATGTTAAGGAGTCTTCTCATGGTTTGAGGACTGATGTCACTGAACCAGTCTTCCGTGACTAATAGCTTGGAAAGGTCAAAGGACATTTGTCGAGTCACGGATCTCTGCATCTGACGGCGCCTGTAAGTATCCTAAAAGAAAACATGTTTACACTTGGCTGAGGGTTTTAGGAATAAGGACACATAACCTTCATGAGGTGATGCAAGAGCGCAAGGCCTGAAATTATAGAAATCAAAATAACTATTCGAACATCTATACACATTCATTTTCGCTTCAAACAATAAAATGTGTGTGCACACTAGATGTCATTGATGCATCTACATAGCAAAACAATATTATTGCATTACATTTATTCAGTTAGAGATCTCAAAGTACCTAATGTTTTGCAGGAACAGACAACAAAGGAACATCAGTACAAGAGGAGGAGTGGAAATATTTATTTTTGAAGTTCCTTCATCCGTACTGAGGGAATTATGGCCAAAATGTCAAGTCAAATGACCTGCATATGACTCGCATAAATCAACAGGGACCGCATTAATTCAATAACACGGCGGTTTGTCCCATCGTAAGGATATGGAATCTCAGTTGGCTCAGGAAATTTCCCGAGTTTTTCCTAGGGTCAGTCAATGGGGGGGGGGGGGGTGGGGGGGGGGGGGGTGGGGGGGGGGGGGGGAGTCATGCACGGTGCTCGGTACACAAAAGGCATGTGAAAACCTACCCTGCGGTTCAGGGTGGTCTTGCTGCCAAGCTTGGTCAGCTCTCCCAGGCTGTGCTGGGACAACTTCCTGTCCAGCTCCTCATGCCAGCCTGAGGGGTAGAGACAGAAAGATCATACATATTTGCCATTTATTAGGTGCCATGAATCAATTAATCTACAACTGAAGAGATATGTGAACAAGGTGTCCTGCCATCTGATGCAAATCATACAAAATCTCATTTTCATGCCGTGTTTCATTATTACCCTCTGAGTTTCCAGCGTCTCCGTTGGCAGGCGCGGCTGTGCACATTTTCTTGGCACTACTGAGTCCGCGGCTGTTGAGGAACACGGGCAGGTGCACAATATTACGCATGTAATCGTGGCCATTGATGTTAGAGTCGCGCAGCACACTGTTCAAGTTCTGGTTGATGGCCTTGATAATGATGTGGGGGTCGCTGGCGAAGATGGAGATAAATGGGCCCTTGGAGAACAGCACCCTCACCTGGTCAGAGGCAGAATTGCACCAGCATGAGCTACAAGGCACAGTAACGGGACATTTACATGAACAGTCATTTCTTTTCCGACGCATGGTTATTTTTTGCGCATTACTGCTACTTTTAACTCTGCACTACTCACAATAATATTAACATTTTACACCAAGTGCACTGGAGCGCTTGGGTTAGCGTTTAATGAAGGAGTGTTTCATTGTCCTGCTTACAACCACAAGACCACAGCTGACTTGGCAACCAATTATCCGAGCTTTGTGCTCAGAATCACCGCTAAATTCTATTAAGCCAATAAAACTGAAACAATTTTGATCTCCGTGGTCCTGATCTTAATCTCTCTGACATTAACGGTAATGAGAAAATTATATCTTGGGTTTGGGGGTTGGTTTACAAAACAAGACCCTTGAAAAGACAAAGCAAGAATCGTTTCAGAGCTGAAAGGCAGATGTCCAACGCTGACCGTGTCCAGCATCTGCAGAACTTTGTCCTGTTCGCAGGAGTCCAAGCCGTCAATGATGACCACCAGGCGAGTCTGGTTCTGTGTAAAGCCATCAATGGTCTTTGCCATTCTGGCCATGAGTTCCACTTCGTTCTTCAACACCTAGGAGACAGACAGGATTGGAAAGAGAGGAAATGGCAGCCTACCATTTCAAACATGATCATGGGTTCATGCACTTCTAGCAAACATAACTTTAATAAACCACTCATTAGGGCTGAATTATATATTGAAATCAAACCAAAATCACGATTCGAATAAATGTGATTTTACAACCCTAGAATGCAGGCGCAAACATGCTGGGACGGCTGGGGACAGTCAGTGAGTGAGGGACTGGAGTGCTGGTGGGCCCCATAGGCAATAATGGGTTTAAGAGCAAAGCAAAGCGCATGTCACACTCGGTCTGAAAGGGGTGCACGTGCCACCGCCCGAGTCCAATCACGTTGCGCTGATGTCCTCTGTGATAGAAAACCATGCTAACCAATCAGATGTGTCCCATGTTAAAGCCACGCCCACTTAAATGAAACCAAGGACGCTCACTCGTGGTATGCTAGTTGCAGCGAAGTTCATATTTTGACACATTGTGATGCTCAAGTTTTTAATGCACTTAATATAGTGAATAATTATGATCACAATCGCGGTATTTGTCAAATAAATTACGATTAGATTTGTTCCTAATAATTGTAAAATTCTTTAAACACAATAAGTCAAACCCAGAGATAATTAATCTCACACAACCAATTAAAAACTAATTTTTAAATAACATTAAATCTGCCAAAATATTTTGAAACTCTGAACATATACATATGACACCAGTAAGTGAACGAATCACTGACTATTTCATTATATTCCCAAAATCCAACATGTTCCTGACCTTCATGAAGCCCTCGCTCTTCAGCTTGTTCATCTTGTTGGCGGCGCTGTGCAGCCGCTTCCTCTGCGAGTTCAGCACCGAGTCGGCCACCTGCCACCAGGTGCGGCAGTTCAGCAGCAGCGCCAGCCCCACCATGCTCGCCACGGTGATCAGCATCACGTTGACCGTCTGATTCTGACGATCAACTTTGAAGATGGTCAGCAGGGCCATGCCGGTGATCAGACAGCCCAGGATGAAGACAAAGATGACAAAGGACGGGATGCAGCATGTCTTCTTCCACTTTTTCTTCCCTGGAAAATGCGCAATGAACGTGGCTCAAAGCCATGACTAAAATAGTATAATAATATATGATTTGTATTACTTGGGGTTAATTTGGAGACAGTACTGTAGATAATAAAAAAATGGTGAATTTACATTAGCAGACGCCACTATCCAGAACAACTTACAATCAGTAGTTACAGGGACTATGTATCTGCATGTTTGGTAGTAGACATGGTGCTGAGATGACTAGGAAGGAGATCACATTTGTGAAAAAAAAAATTTTGGGAGGATCTTGCATTTTGGGGAACATTGCTAGTCAAAAACAGCTACTAAGAATATCTATTCTTATTTAAGTATGTTAAGTATTTAATATACTAATTATTGGACAGTTTCAGTTTCAGTCTTGTATCTGGTTTTGTGTTTTTTGGGCTGAAACAGTCGATGGATTTTAAAGTTTCACCTTCCGGGTTAAAAAATTGTTACACACCCATTTCCCCTCTTCTAGAAAGCAGTCCTTTCTCGTTTGTAATCCATCTACTTCTATACATACTGAAGACATGTTATGATATGCAAGTTACAGAGCCATGAAATCATGCCGTAACAGAAAAAAACACATCTTTAGGTTTTCACCTTGAGTGTCATCCGTCTTAAAGACTCTGAAGAGTCGGGTGGCCATGAACCCAAACTCGCGCTCACAGGCGTCTGACAGCGTGGCGATCATCTCTGCCATGGACGTCTCCCCTCCCACGCTGGACAAGCGGTTGTAGTCTGTGAAGAGGAACCTGCAGGTACACCGAAACGTTCCACTTTTTAAATTCCACTCGTGCAGAGTATCTACAGTACTAGTAGAGTATAGTGCACGGCATACAGACAGTTAAACTAGCGGCAGAGTGAGGAAGACTTTCCATAGTTATTACGCCTGAATTATGAAAAGATCTGGTCGGTTCCCACCTGACAGGCAGGGCGCGGGTGGTCTGCTCAGGCAGCTCGGGGGGATTGACGAACATCAGCTTGAGGAGCAGCTCCAGGTAGCCAATGTGGCGGGCCAGCCGGGTGCTGATGACCCAGGCCCAGTTCCAGTTCTCGCCCTCACATCGGCTCCCGAAGTACACCACCACTGCGCACGGAACATTTAGAACATTTTTGATTTAATAAACAAATATATATTTTTAAAAAACCTGTCCCATGCTTTGGATAAACTGCTTTTGCTGTGATCAGATGCCAAAGAAATAAAAAAAAAAAAAAAAAAAAAAACGTCATGTCATTGAAATGTAAATTTCAGCACCTTGCAGTTTTGTCCAATCACTGCGATCTTTCCACAAATTTGACCAATAAGAATCATCGCTCATTATTTTCACCAGTCAAAGCAAATAGCGACTGCTGTCACTACTGCCGTCCTGCACCGTCCCCACACACTGCTCCGGGGACGCCTATCACGGCTGCCCACTGCTGCCTCAGATGGTGGGTTCAATTCAGAGACCACATTTCACTGTGTGCACTGGGTGTTGTCCTGACAATCACTTTAATAAAAAAAAAACTATTCCATTTAACAATTTATCTTTCATCTTTCTCTCCCAAATGTTCCCCCGAGATCAGGCATTTTAGACATTATAACAAAAAAATGGTATCAAGGATCAAAAGAGCGCATCACTTTCACAAAATGTAAAGTAAGATAAAGGCCTCACCAAAGAAGACATAGAGAAGGGTGAGCAGACTGAGGGACACTGCGATGGCCAGCTTGGGATCCACGGTGAAGCCCATGACCAGTGCCAAACAGCCACAGAGCAGCATGGAGAGGACCACCACCAGCCAGGAGAACTGGAACAATGGCTCCACCTGCTGGCCCGCAAATGTCTTCATCTCATCTGAAAGACGAGCAGGGACGAAGAAAAGTGTGTGGTTGACTGCCGAGTGTCACCTAATCCTCGGAAGCAACTTCGGCGAGAGACAGTATTTTGTGAGTGTTTTGTGTGATTCACGGATGACATCAGAATAACATTCATTATAACTATAAAACTGTGTCTCTGGTTAATCAACACAATTGTCTTCAGTTTCACATACCACTTGACAAGTTGTTTATTTCATGGAACAGAATGAGAATTTTTGCCCAGACTGGCTGGACTGACTGGATTGTGTCACTTGTCACTGCATATGAGCCTGCAGTGAGACTGGCCCTTACCCTCCAGCTTCTTCAACAGGAAGGACTTGCCACTCCCCCACTGGGCGTACAGGCCCACGCAGATGGGGGGCTGCATGGTGGGTTCACTCAAAATGTCGGCCAGAGCGCTGCTGTAGAGGTCATAGCCCAGCATATCCCCATCTGTCTCAGTGGGAGAAAGGTGACCTGTGGAGTCAAAGGAGGAAGAGAAACAAAAATGTCACGCCCCGGGCCCCACCAACCCATTAAAACAGTTACTTTCCAAGAGTTATCATCGCATCATCTCTAATAAATCAAGGAGAGATTGTTTAAGATTCAATATCCGTTGTCACATAGACAATTTTTTAAATGATTACATGTAGTGAAATGCACTCTGAATCTGCCACGGTTTAAGATATAAATTCCATAAATGTGTATTGTAAAGTGTGCTGCTGGCAGGTCGATGTAAAAGGAGACCATGTTAATACATGGAAAATAAACTTGTAATAACGCTCTTACGTGCTCCAAAGATCTGGGTGAGAATGCTCTTCTGGTGGCTGCAGTCAATATTGTAGGGTGTCTCGCCAGCCTTGTTGGGGCGATAGAGGAGACGGCCATCTTTGGGGTTCCGGAGGAGGAGCTCAGCCAGCCTCCGGCTCCGCCCACGAATTGCAATGTGAAGGGGCGTGTCTCCTTTCTGCCAGGTTTGGGGGGAAGGGGGGGTTCATAAGAGCAATTTTATGTTATTCAAAGAAAGTGGGTCAAGGAATCTCAGGCTTAAATTATAATCATAAGACCTTCCACCAAGTCAAGTCATTTGTCCAAAGGCCAGAGTTTTCTCGGCAGACACTGAGGGTCATATGCTCTTCTAAAATACAATTTTTACAATATAATATTTTTTTATTTGATATATAAATTTCCCTTCCAAATTCCTGATTTATTAAAAAACAAATGTAGAAACATACTTTTCCCTCCTCAGTATGCTATTCCTTATTCGGTATTATCAGATCATCTTTTTTATTATAAGGAGAACTCTCATCACCACTCTCAGAATAATATAATAAACAGAATTCTGTCATCTAGCTCCACTGATGTCCATTCATTTTCTATCAGGGGGAAGAATTGGAAGCTCTGGTGGGCCGAACAATCGACTGCTAATGTGCTTTTAAAAAAAAAAAAAAAAAAAAAAAGGCAAAAATGCAAAGCACGTTAGAAATTCTTTAGAGGTTACCAGTAAAAAAAATGATTGGTTTTTATGAAAATTTTACTTTAACATTAATACGAGTTCCCCTAACCTGTCTATGGTCCTGCAGAGGCTAGAAAGGGCGATAGGGGTAAAGAGTGCTTTGGTCATTCTGCTTCGCCGTTCAGAGAGCAGCTCAGACGGTCGGATCTGGAATTTGTCCCCTTATGATTTCAAAATTGGAAATGTTGCCTCCCGCTTTTCCCGGTCCTCCTCCAAAACATTATGTCCACCGACCGTCATGGCTTCCAAATGTGCGAAGCATTGCCCGTCTGTGTCAAAAATTGCGGATGGTAAATGGTGTTGATGATATAATTTTCGGGAATGCACCCTCACTTCTATAGGCCGCTCTCCTCCTCGTCCCGCCTCTCCCCTCCTTAAAGCTACAGAAACAGAAACGGCGCGTCCTGGGAAATCTCATTGCGGCTGTAATTCTGCACCGCGCCTGAATTTCGATAAGACACTTCGATAGGATACAGTATTATGGCACGACTAAGACTGATATAAAAGCAAAACAAACTCATGACTGGGGACCTTTAAACTATGGATTTAATCATTTTTAATGATATATAATAATACCTTAATTTTTTTAAGAATCTGCAGATACCCTGAATCCTTTTCTTTTTGTTTATACTGAAATGGGTCCCACAGACCCAAACACACAAGGGATAAGAAACTGATCTGGGTGGTAGTAGCCTAGTGGGTAACACACTCGCCTATGAACCAGAAGAGCCAGGTTCAAATCCCACTTACTACCATAGTTGCTCCGGGGGGGGAATGTCCCTGTAACTACTGAAGTCGCTCTGGATAAGGGCGTCTGATAAATGCTGTAAATGTAAATGATCTATGTTAAAAAAAAAAAAGAAAATAAAATTACTAAGCAGAATGGTATGTTACCTTGTCCACAGCAGACACTTTGGCCCCTTTGTCCAGAAGCAGCTCCACGATTTCAATGTTCCTCATTTTGGTGGCTTTGATTAGTGGGGTCTCAGTGTCCTAAGAGGCAAGATATTTCACAATAAAGGACCGGCTACACGACTACGACAACGGGGTGCCCTCCATGTACCTTCGTCGTGATCTCAGTGTCAGGGTTGCACTGCAGGATGTCTCGGACCATAGTGGCGTTGCCTTTCTCCACAGCCCAGTACAGGGCAGTCTTGTTGTCCTGGGGGAAGGAAGTGAGAAATAAGCGAGCGTTCGGGCAGTCCTGCTCCGGCAAAACTCTGGGCCATGAATGATGAACGGTTTCTATGTGGGGGATACCTGGCCTCTGATGTCAATGTCAGCATACTTGTGCAGTAGCGCTCTGACGATTTCCACATGACCACCTCTCACAGCGCCAATGAGCACGGTGTCCCCACTCTGAGAGACACGCAAAAATGGCATTAGTGCCTTTTCACGCCTTTACTGAATCACGGCTATTATTTAGGCCGAGAGGGCGTGGTAAGGACGTTCCCCACCCTGTCTGGGATGTTGACGTAAGTGCCGGCGTCCAACAGGTCCTGAACAATCTCTGTGTATCCCTCCTTGGCTGCAATCATTAGGGCAGTGTTCCCATCCTTATCTGTCATGTTCACGTTGGGGTTCCTCTTCAGAAGCTCCTTCACCACCTGAGTGTAGCCGCCTTTCACGGCCACTATGAGGGCAGTCATGGAGTTCTGAAGGAGAGACAATATCAAATATCAAAAATGATATTGTTATTACCGTTACCATCCGTTACATGGGGTGCAATATGGCTACTCGTCTGTGCTCCCTTAATTTTCAGCAATTCTCTCTGGAAGCTGAGACAGTGTAAAAATCTAGAAAGCTCATCTCACCATACGACCTGCTTCATCTATTAATTGGTTTTAGCAGAAACCCCAACACCTAACTTTTAACATTACTGTCTATTGTAGAAGTTATTATTTAAAGAGTAAAACAGCCCATACCGCCCCCTCCTGGTCAATGTCAGCACCATTCTCCAGAAGATGCATCACGCTGTCATAGTGGCCTTTTCTGGCTGCCCAAATCAGGGGAGTGGTGCCGTACTGCAGACAACAAAACATGAAAATACATCAGAGCAATTCACTTCGTGTTGTTTCAGACATTAATAATGGGCTATAAAAAAAAAAATGCACACATAAAAAAAAAAAGTACCACATCAATATCAGTTGAGCCTGTTGCCAGTGTGCTGCCTATGTCCTCACCTTGTCAGAGCAGTTGACCTTAGCTCCGTTCTGCAGCAGCAGGCAGACAACATCTGCGTGGCCACGTCCTGCTGCCCAAATGATGGGATACACGCTATACTGCTGAAAAATTATCCGAAAGCACACGGAATAGATTCGATAAATAACTTTAGCTCCCAGTTGGGTTCCATTCTTTCCTCTATTACCTCTATCAGTACAAAACAGTGCGTTATACCGAATATAACGAACAGAAAGATTCTCTCATTAGTCACTGTGCCTTATTCCAGAACAAAATCCGCTGTCTCTCACCTGACCAGTAGTATTGGGGTTGGCGCCGTTCTCCAGGAGAACCTTGGCGACCTCCACACGACCCTTATAGGCTGCCCACATAAGGGCTGTCCAGCCCCCCTGCACAACAAAATAGCACAGTACAGTAATGCACATTAGTGTGCAATTAAGCGTCTTTATTAAGATTTTCCACCACAACCCAAATAAGTAATGAGAATAAAACATAGAAGTAAAAAGGCACGTTGTCCACAGCAAAAATACATTTCAGGGTACACATTTTGTGTTATAAAATTAATCTATTCAAGAGATTAACGGTTTCCATATCTATTATAAATAATCTAAAAGTCATATTTCTAAAGTTGTATGAGAAATGCACACTAAAAGGTAATTGAATGTCGTGTACTCTAAATTACAACTGATTTACTTTACACATCCATTTTATGCACTTGGGAAAGACCTGTTCTGGAACATGTGGGGTATGCCTGGGTGGGTCCAGGCATACCCCACATCTCACCATCTCTCTGTGCTCGATGTAAGCGCTGTTCTCCAGCAGCTCCTTCACCACCTCCACATGGCCCTCTTTGGCTGCCGAGATCAGAGCGGTCCAGCAGTCCTGCAGGGCACACGGGGGTTAGAAGAGAGCAATGGAATGAAGGGGGGCGGGGGGGTTGCTATGGAAACTGCCGCACGAAGGGCATCTGTTGCTAAGGAGTCAGGACAGAACTCACTACATCATCCAGGTTGACGTTAGCCCCTCTCCTGATGAGCTCCTGCACAATCTCAAGGCTGCCCTGTTCTGCAGCCAGCATCAGAGGCGTCTGTCCATTCTGGAACGACGGGGGAGGAAAAAAAAAAAAAAAAATCTAAATTTCAATATTTTAATCATCATTGGCAGTGTACAAATTAATATGCACTGCAATTGAAATAGAATCCATTTTGCTTATATTACATATTAAATACTGTTCATAAAATAGTACTTGTCCAAAGCAAAACACTACCATATACCAATAATGATAATGACAATGATTTTTATAAATATGACATAATATTATTTTAATAATTGCACTGGTACAGTTGTATGGCAATCACACGTCTGTTCATCTTGCGGTTTGAATTTATTTGTTAGGTCTGTCTTTGTTCTTTTATCTGCATTATAAGAAAACCAATAAAAAAAACACAAAGAGCTACTTCTACAGGCCGTCCGAAATGGTGCCATGTGTCCCAGTGTCCACTCACGTCGTTGCGGCCGTCCACCTCCTTGAACTTGTCGAGGTGGGCCTTCAGCGCAGCCAGATTTTCCTCCTCGACGTAGCCGAAGAGGTTCTGGATGGCGATGGTGGTCATCTTGATAGAAGTGGTGGTGTCCATGGCTGCTGTTCAACACCGCGGTGCCTTGAAGGGAGAGGAGCTGGTTAGGTAAAGGTGTCATGGAACCAAACTACAGCGGTGAGAAGGAGAGAGAGAGAAAAAAAGGAATATCTCCACTAGAACGTTCATGGAAAATTAGAACGAAACAAATCGCTGAGGATGACTGCGTTTCACAGAGAGACTTTCGTGGAAATTCGGGGCCATCCAGAAGGTCCTCAAACTGTCCAGCCCAGTTCTCGTTCAGGTTCAGATTCCCAGTTTTGTTTGATCATTTTTAATCTCCCATCAACTACAATAAAATTGGACCCTAATACAAGCGACACCAGCCTGTGTAGCGCCACCTCTGCATGGCCGCAGTAAATGCAGTCTGATTATTAATATTCTTTCCATCCACGGGGTAGCACGGTTATTAATATCCTCACTTGTTGGGGTTATTTATTTTTTGAGGTGGTGCTCATCGAACAACTAATACCGTCAATTCTCTCTGAAACATTCCATGGTAATGCGGCCCCATATTACAACCGGACACTAACCATCACCCCCAATGGTCTCCACAAAGGCCAGGTGGACCAGTGGCTCGGGGCCGGTCCAGCGATTGAGCTGGGTTGCACTGAGCCGGGCCTCTGCCATGGTGATGAATGTCCTGCATTAGGACGCGTTGTTCTAGGGGCAGTGGTGGCCTAGTGGTTAAGGAAGCGGCCCTGTAATCAGAAGGTTGCCGGTTCGAATCCCGATCCGCCAAGGTGCCACTGAGGTGCCACTGAGCAAAGCACCGTCCCCCCACACTGCTCCCCGGGCGCCTGTCATGGCTGCCCACTGCTCACTCAGGGTGATGGGTTAAATGCAGAGGACAAATTTCACTGTGTGCACCGTGGTAGGTGGTAGTAGCCTAGTGGGTAACACACTCGCCTATGAACCAGGTTCAAATCCCACTTACTACCATTGTGTCCCTGAGAAAGACACTTAACCCTGAGTGTCTCCAGGGGGGGACTGTCCCTGTAACTACTGATTGTAAGTTACTCTGGATAACGACGTCTGATAAATACTGTCAAATGTAAATGCTGTGCTGCTGTGTATCACATGTGACAATCACTACTTTAATTAGGGACATGTCGCGGTAAAAGACGGAACAATGCGTTTTGACGTGCACAGAGGAAGCGACGGGATCCGAGACAGAGAAATGCACAGCTGAGGCGCGCGTCACACGGCGACCGAAAATACACGCGCGCGTGGCAGGACGGGGGAATGCTGACGGCGGAGAACAAGGAGAGAAAGGACGAGCACGGGGAGAACTAGAACAATGAAGGCCCGATAGCGGCCGTACCGCTGCCCACGCGTTCAACAGGAATAATCAAGAGATAAGAAATATTCACCAGCACTCGTTTACTCGCGGTGCAGTCAGGCGAAACGAAAACCCTGGGCGCCGTTTCGGTTCAATTTATGCCCGTGACCGATAACACTAGTACGACAGCAAAGGGAGTATAGCAGCGCCGAATATGAACATTTCCAGATCTTCCATCAGCGCCACAGTAAGCAGCGGAAACGAAATCGCCTACACACCAAATGTACAAATGTCACGAACACACTAAATATCATGGTACAAAATTGTATGACATGACATCGTCGTGTAATATTATTACAGATTGAAAGGAAAAACTAAAACGGAATGACCGGTTACAGGGCAGTGGTGGAAGTGGCCCCGTAATCAGAAGGTTGTCGGTTCGAATCCCCGATCCGCCAAGGTGCCACTGAGCAAAGCACCGTCCCCACACACTGCTACCTGTCATGGCCACCCACTGCTCACTCCGGGTGATGGGTTAAATGCAGAGGACACATTTCACTGTGTGCACCATGTGCTGTGCATCACTTGTGACAATCACTTCACTTTACTTTATATTTAATTATAATATAATATAAATATATATATTTTTTTATTTATATTATAATTTTTTATTCTGTGATGTCATCATGACCCGCTGACCTTGTGGGCCTAATGGATCGAATCTACAGCTGACCGCTGCGAGCACCGCACATCGGCAACAAAGAGAAGATGGCAGCCGTGAACACAACACGGCCCTTCCACGTCCATTCCCACCTCCGGAATACGGGATACAGTCGGACGGACGTGTGGGCGTCACGGCTCCGCATCATGGATGCAGGATGCATGGAGGCAAACAGAGCTGACCGTGTGTGTGTTTGGAACCCCAATGCTTGCATTAACACGAAGCCTCCGCGTTAGATGCTGCACGACACGATGACCTTGCATGTTGCTCCTGCTTTGAAGGCACAATGCAAACGTCATTTATGGAACAAAAGAATGCCGACATTTACATTTACATTAACATTTACATTTATGGCATTTGGCAGACGCCCTTCTCCAGAGCGACTTACAACGTGCTTTCATGTTACCATCGATGAAGTGATCAGTTCTGGTTCATTAGGACCCCCAACTATGAATACAATCTTTTTATTCACTCGTATTGTAGATCACAGGACTGTGACCGCGCTGGTGAAACGATGTTTTATTCCAGACTGCACCACCACATCACTGTAAAGCGAGCAGCCCGCATCCCCGCATCTCGCGTTGCGACGATCCGCTGCTGAACAGACCTGCTCCATGACGACTTCATGCGTCCAATTATTAAGTCTCAAATATAAAAATCGGTCTCATTATAAATAATAAGACCAGACGGACTGCGTGCGACCTCTAATATTTTGACGCGCTGTGCCCGTTCGTTGCGCGACGCCATTTGCTGTCGTGTCGGTCGTTTTGTTTCATTTTGCGAATGAATAAAACATTTTTACATCCGTAATTATAAAGATCGCGTTTAGCCTTGATGCTAGCTGCTAGCGCCTCGCGATTTAGCTCGGTGAGCGGCGAGCTGTCAATCAACCGCCATCAGGGGACCCTGGGCTGATTTAAAAGAATTATGATGATGATAATAACACAGAATTCCCCCTGACACGCGTACCTGCCAGAGACGAGTTCACGGTTCAGACGAATTCCTCAGAAGCTCGGGAATGTTTCCTTTCGTCCCCCGTCTGCTCCGCTTCAGTCGATCAGACGCTGTTCCTTCCCATCCCCGACATCAGCCATTTTGGGAGCGACAGACAGACAGACAGACAGACAGGGCGGGCGGGACGGAGCACAATAACGCGGCCACGATCGCGGATTATCCGGGAATTGGATGGCGTGTGTGACAGATCATATTTCCCTGGTGGGTGTGCGCCAAGGGGAGACAAGTACACCCAAGTAGATGCTACTTCCTCGTAGCAGTGGTCATCATTTAATAACCTCCATCTTATACAAACACGAATAACGTGGCGGTAGCACTCGCCTATGAACCAGAAGACCCGGGTTCGAACCCCGCTTACTACCTGTGTGTCCCCAGGGGGGGGACTGTCCCTGTAACTACTGACTGTAAGTCGCTCTGGATAAGGGCGTCTGGTAAATGCTGCAAATGTAAATGTAATACAATCAAATGTGTGGATATTGTGCACATTAGCATAGTAAGCTAAATCCTTTGTGAATGAATCATTTTTAAAGGACTGGCTGTTCTATTTTCATTAATAGTTATTAAAAGTGAAGAACTCAAAGTGCACCCTTTTATGAGACTGAAGGGCACGGAGGGTTCAGAGGTCACATCCTGACTGCCTCAGTCATAAATCATGTTTTCTGTAAACGACCTATCAAGGTATACTCCATTCCACGGAGGGTCATGCAGTAGAAAAAACAACTCGACAGAAAACTGGTAGATTTTTTTTGACATGTAGGTTGAAAAGTGGTGGGGGAAAAAATGACAATGCGAGACCTGCTGGAGGTGAAGCAGGAGGAAGTAGACCTTATACAATACTTATACCATACCATATTTATTCATAAAGCACTTTAACACAACAAACGAGCTGACCAAAGGGCTGTACGTTCAAATAAAAAAATACGTTAAATTACAAGGAACAGGACAGACGTGGACAAAAAGCAGAAAATATTTAAGACGACATATTAAAAGGGTTAAGAATGGACTGTCTAACCACACGAAACACTGGATAAGAACACCGTACGAGAACCATGTCACACTGGGTGAAGAGCCAGAGCGTAAAAGTGAGTTTTTAAACCAGATTTAAACGCAGTGATTGACGCCGCCTGTCTCAGGCCTGGTGAACTGAGAGATCGGGGTGGAGTGTAGGAATGGAGTAATCTGACCAACAGGCTGCAGTCGAGCCGTTCGGGGGAATTTTAAAACGGACTCTAAAACAGACAGGGAGTCAGTGTAGTGAGGCTAAGATCAGGGTTATTGTACCAGTGAGAAAACGTGCAGTTGCATTTTGTACTAATTGTAGGCGAGCTAGAGATGTCTGGCTCATCCCAAAAAGCAATGAATACAAAAGTCAAGGTGGGACGTAATGAAAGCGTGAATCACTGTTTCCACATTTCGTTTGGAAAGAAGCCCAAACCGAAAAAAAGCACTTATCATGTTGATAATGCAATTCTGTAATATAGCTACGGTGCTATACGCTTGTTACGGTTCCTGGCGGTCTCAGAACGTGATTGAAAGTGAACTTAATTAACCCCAAAGGAAATTGCTTATTGTATGTACAAGACATAGGGGTGGTAGTAGCCTAGTGGGTAACACACTCACCTATGAACCAGAAGACCCGGGTTCGAATCCCGCTTACTACCATTGTGTCCCTGAGCAAGACACTTAACCCTGAGTTGCTCCAGGGAGACTGTCCCTGTAACTACTGATTGTAAGTCACTCTGGATATGTGCAACAAGTGCACAGAGAGACCGAGAGACAGACATACATTTATGAGCACTAAAAGTAAGTATGTAGTAGTGGCTAAAGCACCACTACACATTATGTAAGAGTTAAAAGTTAAGAGTCAGTAAGTAAGTTACTGCACAGTAAAAAACCAGCAACAGGAGACAGTTGCGCAGAAGAACAGCAGCAGAAGGATCATATTGCACAACCCCATGTAGTTTACAGGTAGTTTACAGACTTACGGATCGTGAGTGTAAGGTAGAGAGAGGGAGAGAGAGAGTGGCAGAGGGGCTGTGGGAAGGAAGGATTTCCTGTGGCGTTCAGTGGAGCATTTCAAACTTGTTAGTCTATTGCTGAAAAAACTCCTTTGTCCCTCCACAGCACTGTGCAGTGGGCGATCAGCATCTCCAATAACAGACTGCAGCTTTCCCAGCATCCTCTGCTCAGCCACAGTCTCCAGCGTGTCCAGTTTTACGCCCACGGCGCTGCCAGCCTTCTCGATCAGCTTGTTTAGCTCGTTCTTATCAGCAACATTCATGCTGTTCCCCCAGCTCACCACAGCATAGAAGATGGCACTGGCCACTATGGAATCATAGAACATCCGTAGCATGATGTTGCAGACCCCAAAGGACCTTAGTCTACGCAGGACGTACAGCCTGCTTCCCCCTTTCCTGTATGTGGCCAGTGTATTCTGTGACCAGTCCAGTTTATTGTCCAAGTTATTGTACAATCTTCACCTCCACTCCCCTGATGGATATTGGGGCGACTGTAGATTTTGACCTCCTCATGTCCACCACCAGTTCTTTGGTTTGGCTGCCGTTGAGCTGCAGCGGAGTTAGCTCACACCAGTCAACAAAACTGTCCACCACACTCCGCTATTCCCTTTCATCACCGTTCCCGACATGGGGCAGCCCTCTGAGTTGGAGCTGAAGTCTGTGGTATAGAAGGTGAAGCGAAACGGTGACAAAACGGTTCCCTGTGGGGCACCAGTGCTGCAATGAACAGTGTCAGTCCTGCAGTCTCTGACAGGTAGACCATGATCCATCAAACCAGCGGGGCGTCACAGCAGACAGCTTTCTTTCCCGACGGGCTGGCCGAAGGGTGTTAAATGCACTGGAGAAGTCAAAGAACATAATCCTTAGAATTCCATTTACCAGACGCCCTTATCCAGAGCAACTTACAATCAGTAGTTACAGGGACAGTCCCCCCCTGGAGACACTCAGGGTTAAGTGTCTTGCTCAGGGACATAATGGTGGTAAGTGGGATTTGAACCTGGGTCTTCTGGTTCATAGGCGAGTGTGTTACCCGCTAGGCTACTACCACCCTACACCATGCTGATGGGGATGGAAGAAACAGACGAGGCACTGATGATGGTGTCTTGGGGCGCATTGTCTGCTGATGGAGTGTTGATGGGGTTGAGTGGGGACCTGCTGTGGAACCTATTAAAAAAATGGTTAAACTCGTTGGCCCTTTCTCTGTCCCCCTCTGCCGCTCTGCTGGTGGACTTGAAGCCACTTTCCTCCTGTAATTTTCCCTTCTCCTCCTTTGATTTCTTAGCCAATTTCTTCTGTACCATCCTTGATGCATCCCTGTCACCCGACCTGAAGGCTCTCTTCTATTATGAAACAGTACAGCACAGCACATGGTGACACAGTGAAACGTGTCCTCTGCATTTAACCATCACCCTTGGTGAGCAGCGGACTGCCATGAAAGGCGCCCGGGGAGCAGTGTGTGGGGACGGCGCCTTGCACATGCACTTCAACCAGGTCACGCCGCTTGGATTGTCACATGGACAGTTTTTTCCTACCACATAGCTTGAATTTTTTTTCTACAACCTAAATATTTTTCTCTACTACATGACCCCTAGGGGGCTCCATACCATTCAACACTGCTAATAATAAAAAGTACTACACCTGAAGGGCCAAAATTTGATACACGTCAACTAATAAAAAAATAAAAATAAATAAATATTTGAACCCTTTGATATTTTGAGAGACATTTTATAGTTCGTCAGGACACAGGCAAAACCTTGTGAATTGCAAACTGCTCTTGTGCTTGGATATTCTCTGCTACCAGATCATCCTACCACTGATCCAGTTTAAGTGTCTGATAAGGAGGGTCTAAAGTAGGGCCGCAAATCAGAACAGAAACACCAGAGCAAGTGTATAATCGTTTGGCCAATTTGTTCTGGTGGTGTTACCACAACCACTGACATCCTGAAACATCCTGATACTGAAACACACCTGCACTTTCTAATAATATTGTAGGTCTGTGTAGCAGTAAAATGTTTCCTCTGTGTGTATGTGAATTTATTTTAAAGCAGATACAACTTAACTGAACTCATACTGTTTGATTATAATTACCGTGAATGTCTGAAGGTGCAGCTTTCATCTCATCTCATAATGTAAGATTTTGAGACAATTTACGCTGTCACGGCAGGAAGTGGATATTACAAGATAAGAGCAGCAAAATAATAACACAGACAATATGTTGACTGTATAATATAAAAGTTCACTGTACAAATTAAGCAAATAAATAGTCCCAGAATAGCAAAATAAAACAGTGAATGTGAGTTGTAAAAATAAAAAAATATGTCGGTATATACATAAAAGATTGATAATTGTGAGATGTACAGAGTGGGTAGATATAGACATTTTGGACTTAAGAGAAGTGGAGATGGTGTACTGGATGTGTGATCAGCTGTTGTAGAGCCTGACAGCGGTTGGCAGGAAAGACCTTCTGAAAGACCTTCTGGCAGCCTGCCACTGAAGGAGCTGCTCAGCTCTGTCAGGGTCTCCTGCATGAGGTGAGAGATGTTGTCCACCATTCTCCTGTCACATAACACCTCCACTGGGTCCAGAGGGCATCCTAGAACAGAGCTGGCCTTCCGAATCAGTCTGTTCAGTCGCTTCCTGTCCCCAGCGGACCACACCGTAAAAGATGGCTGAGGTCACCACAAAGTCATAAAAGGTGTTCACCCAAAAAGACCTGAGCCTCCGCAGCAGGTACAGCCTGCTCTACCCTTTTCTGTAGAGGGCATCAGAATTGTGAGTCCAGTCCAGTTTATTGTTCAGATGAACCCCAAGGTACCTGTAGCTCTCCACAGCCTCAACGTCCAGACCCTGGATGTTCAGTGGTTGCAGTGGTGGATGTTTGTGCCTGCGGAAGTCTACCACCTCATACTAGTTAAGATATCCGGTTAAGGAACTGGTGAGCAATGAAGACTCTGGTCCTTTGTATGTGTGAAGAATGTATTTATTTGGCCGATTATAGGCGTTTTTTTGTGTAGTGTCTGTATGTATGTGTGTGTGTTTATGCATGTATATATATTTATTTTCTTTTCCTTTCCTTTTTTTAATTAAAAATAGATAGGGATTGTTTGAGCTGTTATCTTTTGTAACCTCTTGAGAATATTGTTATTGCACATGCTCTAATTCCAATAAACACATTTTTTCATTTTAGGAGCAAAATAATAAGAAAGGCTTATCCTTTCTCAACAACAATTCATCCCACCACCCAAAAGCGGGTGGGTTTGCAACTCAAGAATTGGCCACAGGTGCAATTGTGCATACGCCCAGACGCTTGCCGATAGCTACCAAAAAAGCTAATTAAAATCAAACATGAAAGGGTTTTGCCAGTAATCGGTCTGACTCATGAAAAGGTAAAATTGTGTGACTGTGCACATGCATCATTGTTTGCACAGGCAGACTAACAATATTAAACCATATCATCTCCTCACAGCTTGATTTTTTTATCTTGTTGCATGTATTTCAGAGCAGATAGAATACTTTTCCACAAATTTATTAAAAAAAAAAAAAAAAAAAATCCATATACAGTTAATATCAGAAATAGTACCCATTTAGATGCATATCAAAAACTTTTATTTAAATGGCTAAGATATTAAAAACGGAAACACTCATACATAAAAAACACAAACATTACAGTACAGGCCAAACTAGTAAAACTATACATGAATATTCTGGCTTCAGATGAAGACAATTCCGGAGTTCTCGTTTCCCTCATGACACAGACTCCCGATGAAGCCGTACGATGAGAGTTCATGGTTTTTTTTTTTTTTTTTTTTTAAACCTGACAGTCGAAACTGGGGCTCATTAAAAATCTTCCACTGAGACGTACAAATATCCAAAACGCAACCGAGAATAATAGTAATAATAATAACCTGAGCTAGCTGATATCAGTATATACACAAACAGCGAAGGAGCCTCTTGAATCCACGACCTGGATTCACGAACAGATCTACCTCCAACCAACAAAAGTTCCCTTGACGACTCATAAATGTACTTCTTGGCACAACCCCCGGTTTCCAAATAACAATTCAAGCAAAAATAAAGCGATCTGCACACAAAGTGCTCTGCTTCAGGAGGGTATTCAGAACAAACCCAGAGTAACTATCAGCATTTCTAATGTAGTACATTTTGCTGCCCTTTAGACAGACGTTGTAAGTGGGACGTTTATGATGCGAGGCAAACGAAACCCTGGCCAGCAGTAAACCAGGTAAACGAGTTGGAACTGCGATTGGCCGCAGCCCGGATTCGGGGATACGGAGTCTGTTCAGACTGGCTTGGTGGTGGAATTGTACACCATGTTATCGGAGTCCTCCTGGAGCTGGATCTGGGGCGGACTGGTGGCCACAGGTTGGTGATCCGCCCTCTTCCTTTTCTTCAGGACGCAGTAGCCAATCACAGCTAAGGCTGCAAAGACGGCGACTAAAAGCAGGACTAATGCAGCGATGGAGCCTGTAAATAGAGTTGTAAAAAAATATATCAGGTAACAGCTTTCCCTTGACCTCCGTGGGGAAATAAAAAAAAAAAAAAAACCACGGAGACCCACCGTGCGAACCACAATCTGTCTGCACAAGCAGCGTCTCAGTACTGTTAAGTAACAGTGAACGTTTTTGACCATGGTCTGCTGTATAAAACTCAGAAGCTGGATTACAGAAGTGCTCCCACCACCTTGCTTTTAACCTTCAGAACTGAGTTAATTCTTCATGGCATGGGTTCAACAAGACGTTTTCCCTCAAGAGAATTTAGTCCACGCTGACATGATCGCATCACAAAGTTGCTGCGCATTTGTCATCAGAACTCAGTCATGTTCCAGAAAGCAGTCTGAGATGATTTGAGACTGGCGACATGGCTACTTCCAGCAGGGTAATGCACCATCAGTAGACCATGTATGGATGGACATGATCAGCAACAATAAATCGAACTAGCCGCGCACTGTCCTGTCCCACGTAAATTACTTTGGGGACAGTGGTACTTGGGGCCTGGCGGGTAATGAAGCAGACTCGGAATCGAAGGGTTGTGGATTCATATCCCAAATAGTCAAGGTGCTACAGAGGCCCCCCGGAACAAGGTTCCGTCCCCACACACTGCTCCCCGGGCGCCCACGGCTCACTAAGGATGATGAGTTACATGCAGAGGACACATTTTGTTGTGTCACAGTATCACAATGGGATGGTAGTAGCCTAGTGGGTAACACACTTGCCTATGAACCAGAAGACTACAGAGTCACAGGTTCAAATCCCACTTACTACCATTGTGTCCCTGAGCAAGACACTTAACCCTAAGTTGCTCCAGGGGGACTGTCCCTGTAATTACTGATTGTAAGTCGCTCTGGATAAGAGCGTCTGATAAATGCCATAAATGTAAATGTAAACAATGACAAAAAAACAAATCACTTTCAATACTAAAATACATTGCCAGAGAAACTATGTTCAGCAACAATAAATCGCCCAAAGTGTGGCAAGAAAAATTCTCCCCACACCATGACACCATCAGAAGCAGCCTGAAGCACTGATTCAAGGCAGAATGGATCCATGCTTTCATATTGGGGAGTGGTGGCCTAGTGGTTAAGGATGCGGCCCCGTTCGAACCCTGATCCGCTGAGGTGCCACCGAGTGTCTGGGTGGGGTGTGTAAAAATCACTCACCTCACTTTCTATAACCACCCAGGCAGGATTAATGTATTAAAAATAAATGCCACGCTTTTGCCGTTGTATTATTTGCACTCTTCTGGTTGCAAAGGCATGTGAAAATAGCAATAAATTAAAAAAAATAAAAATTATTTAAACAATGTAACGTGCAAAAGTGATACCTGATTTGGGGTCCCCTGGAGGTGAACGATCAAACAATCCTTTTGCGAAGACATCTTTATCTGCAATAAAGTGCACAATGTAAACGAGCTGGAGGTTCTCCACAATCCTTCTGGCATTTAGTAACGTGTTCATCCAGCCCTAAACCTAGTTTTTTTTTTTTTTGGTTGTTTAAATCGCAAGTTAATAATTAGACCCTTTTATTATTTACCGGTCACCAACTTGCACGTATCCATGCAGACGCGCTCCTGCTCAAAGTTGTTCTTGTTCCCATCACAGCCACCATATGTGAAGCGGTAGCAGCGGCGGTCCATTGGGTCGTAGTACCAGTGGGACATGCTGGCACGGCAGGGGCCCGTCACCGGAGGCTCAGTACAGTGTGCTGAAAGCAGGTGAAGTTTAAAAAATTTAAAACACCTTATTTTCCATTTATAATGGCTATTATACACCAAATGAGTGGCTGAATAAGCCTCAAGGAGCAGATCTCCAAAATCCTAGAATGAGAATCTCACCTTTATCTTCATCCACGTGTATATGCAGCAGTCTGGAAAGAGTCCTATTGACTGAGGCGGAGGGAGAAAAAGTAAATGTATTACTGTACTGACAGATGGGTCTTTTTTTTTTGTCTAGTCCATGATAAGACAATTTAAGTAGACTTATTGAAAAATAAAAAATCATAAACTAAATGCACAGTTATGTGATCTAATAGAATACAATTAATTATCCTTGTAACCATTATTTATAGATAAAAAGAAAGATAATAATAAAAAAAAAAAAAGATTTGGTCTACAAAACAGGGTCGTTGCTCAGCCCCTCGCCTCTCTGCCTAGTGGGGGTCAATTATGTGCATTGCTGGAACTCAAAAACTGTGTCCCCGCAGTCCTGGCTCTATAAAACCATTTGTTTCTGACAACACAGTTCCAGCAATGTGGGTTGTGAAAAATCTGCCGCATCCTCACAACTAGATGCAAGGAAAAGAGATTGCTGAGACAATGAGAATGAGATGTGAATGATTCTTTCTGTATTGATCAAGGGTCCATTTCGAATGGACACAGGTCTGGATGTGCATGTGCGGGTGTGTTGGTGTTCTCACTCATGCTGCATCCACTTTCATCAGCACCGTTGCTGCAGTGCGCCACGCCATCACATTCCAACGAGTCGTCCACACAGCAGCCGGGTTTACACGTGAACTGGTCGTCTCGACACGTCGCACCACAAGCTGCGTCCCAAACAGGAAAAACACCCCTCACATCTAACTGGTAATAACAGTACGCAGGAGCTTAATATTACGGAACCAACTATTGCCCGTTTGCATCGTCCCCATAGGACAACCAGATTAGGTTAAATCAGTATTGGCAAAAATGCTCCTACGAATCAATAAAACGAAAGAGGAAAAAATTCTCTACTTACCTTCATGCTCTGGAACGCCACTTCTTCTAAAACTAGAAGCTATACAGAACAAACAGAAACAAACAATGAACAGCATGAAGCACAAGGAGTGATTATAAATATTTACAGCATGAAACAGATATAAAAATGGAACAGTCGTCGTATAGAAACACTTTTTTTTTTTTTTTTCCCAGGAATATCTTTGAGGAGGAAACTCGTACCGGAGATGCCATTGCAAGCCGCGATGCACTCTTTCTCGGAGAGATAATTGTTGAGGTTTGCTTTGCAGCCCCCAAACACAAAACTCTCACACTTCTCAGATGCAGCGTTGTAGTGCCAGCGGGTAAAGGAACCCTTACATGGCCCCGTCTTTTTCGGGACCAGGCAATGGTCTACGACACACAGGAGCAAAAGTTGAGTATGATGGTGTGTCAATGTCACAACAGCAGCGTGGAGAAGGTACGAGAATAAGAATCCTGAATTTAAGAAAAATTTATACAATTTAAAAAAAAAAAAAAAAAAAAAAATTAATACAATACCCCCAATTTGAATTAAGTTCACAGTTCCAAAAACGAGATGGCTCACATGTTAATATCAGTTCATAGTTCAGTGGAAGTCACTTATCAAACGTTTTTTGTTCATACGTTTAACACTTGTTAAGTATTGTAATAATTTTTTTTATCTGCCTAAATTTTTGAAAATCGTTTTTTACTGGATGATTCTGGACGATCAATTCAATGCAATTTCCCACTTGTGGGACTAATAAAGGATGATTTTATCTTATCTTATGATTGACAAACTTCATTACAGGTCATTTGTAGTTGTTCATGTCTGATAAAGAAAACAATACGACGGCAACATTTAAAGAATTTCCCTGGAATCCTGTGGCATTCTTCCATTTCTAGTTTATCTAGTTTTTCGCATCTGTGGGACGCTCAACCAGCACAACATTCCTACAGAATTTTAAAGTAGGATTTAAAGAGTGCCGTACCCCACCCCGCGCCCACATTCGCTCATGCACCTTTTTCCCCAGCGCTGCTGCAACTACTGCGCGCCTGAGAATTCCACGTGAACTAGCGATTCCCCCTTTAAAAGCAGGAAGCAGCCCTGCAGTGTCTACGCCCAAAAACATCTCCACACCCACGATGCATTTCAACAGCCAGCGTGCCGTACGCTGGAAAGAGGAGAGAAGCGCCTCCAGGGAGCGGTACGGCCTGAGTTTACATCACCGCCCCCAAAAAAGGGCGGGGCCAGTGAAGTCACCCCCTGTGACTCTTTGTATTGACGTTGCTGAGCCGTTACGGATTTAACCGCCCACAACACGTACGGAACACGCCAAACCAGTTTCAGTCCTGGATTTCACGTTTTCCCATCAGTCTCTATCATCTCATCTAAAAGCATGTACGTATAATTAGTTAAACGGAAAATATAATACATTTAATAAAATTAATAATAACAAAAAAATAAAAAATTTAATTCAGAAAGATTCAAGCCCAACCAAGTAATACTGCATAAATTAAGATTTCAGAAGTTAAACACTTCTTTTCAAAATGATTTTTCATGAATATCAACATAAAGCTACGGTCCATACTTAAATTAATTAGTCGAATCTTATACGGAGGGATCATCACAGTTCTAATTAATTCAAACTAAGATCTATGTTTGCCTTTCCGCGGTACTCACGTTCCGACTGTTGGTGGGTGAGGACCAGGACCTGGACCTCTGCGGTGGCGGACTGGTCGTGGGAGTCGGTTACTTTGAGCTGAAATACGTAAACTCCCGGGAAAAGGTTGGACACCATAACCTGATCTTCATATCCCGTTTTCTAGAGAAGAACGGAAGAAACGGCATGGAAACGAACAAAAATCCCCACACTACATAAAACCAAAAATGAGACGTAACCAAGGCAATAGAGGCTTTTTAATTATGTGGAATCTTCCACATACATATACATATACATAGCCCCGGCTACCACCAACCCTTAACTAGTGTAGCCCGGTTTGATCTGATCACATTGTCAGTGGTGACAGGGCCCTCAGGGCGAAATCCTTGGGGCAGGGGTGGTTAAGGAAACGGCCCCGTAATCAGAAGGTTGCCGGTTCGAATCCCGACACTGCCCACTCAGGGTGATGGTTAAAAACAGAGGACACATTTTGTTGTGGCAGCGTATGCTGTGCATTAAATCCGCTTTACCTCCATCACCACGGACTGGTTTCCTTGCACCAGACTCCAGTCGTATCTGGCGATCTTCTTGTCGTCCCAGCTCTCGACGCCGTTGAGGGTGACGGACTCCATGGGCTGGGCCACCACGGCGGGTCCGGCATCGGCTACGGGGGGTCGGTCCTTCTCACCTGCGGGGTGGCACACTTTATTACGCCCCGATTCGGAGCGCGTCACAGTCGGTGGTGACGGGGACTGTCCCCCCGGGGACACCCAGGGTTAAGATGGCAGTGGGTGGGGTTCGACTCACCGGCTGTCGGGCCGTCCAGGAACCGCGCGTACACGGAGGCCTTCACGTAGCTGACGAAGCCCTCCTTCCTGGCGAAGTTGCACACGAACCTCTCCTTGTACAGGCAGTCGAACAGGAAGCAGCCGCCCGCGGCGTCCCGCAGGTCGGACAGCGCCACGCTGCACCGGGGGTGGTCGCAGCAGGCGGCGACACAGTCCATGGCGTTGAACCCGGCCAGCAGCGCGGCCCCGGCGTTGATGGAGTCGCTGGTGTCCAGGAAGAAGTCGGCCTTGCCTTCCCGGAAGTCCGCCGCGCAGCTCGGGTCCGAGGAGCTCACCTGGGCCACGGCGAGGAGGAGGAGGAGGAGGAGGAGGAGGAAGAACGCGCGGCGCATTTTCCCTCCAAATGCTTACAGTAATGATTAGAAATATGTAAATACCAATATATATCAACGCAGCCTGCGATAAGATGTCCTATCCGTATCCGGCGTCTTCTGTCCTCTGCAACCGAACCGGCGTCCTCCGGCGTCTCCAGGCGAAGGTGAAAGCGGCTTCCAGGTCCCCGGATCGTGTCGAGACGGTCACACCCAGAGTCCCCCCGGATCGTCCCCCCGGATCGTCCCCCCGGATCGTCCCCCCGGATCGTCCCGGCGAGGTGTGGGCGCGTTACGGCGCAGGTTCGGGGACGCACCTTTCCAAGTTCAGGAAGTGAAGGCGGCGACGCACATGACGCGGGGCGCCTTTTTATCGCCAGACGTCATTAGCGGCTGAGCCCGGCACCGGAGACCGCATCAAAGCACCACGCCGCTTTAAATCAATTACAGTCGGCCCCACGGTCCTCTTTGGTTTCTTTGTTAATAAAAAAAGAACTTTTCAAACAGCGCGACTTGCCCAACGCCGCCAACCGGGGGCAGTATTTCACCAGGAGACCAGGTGAAAACGCTATTAAATTACCGATAAATCACACACACACTCACATATTTATACACATGTGTACAGTACAGGCCAAAAGTTTGGACCTTCTCATTCAGTGCGTTTTCTATAATTTCATGACCATTTACGTTGGTAGATTCTCACTGAAGGCATCAAAACTATGACTGAACACATGTGGAGTTATGTACTTAACAAAAAGTGGAGACCTGGCTTCCACAGTCACCGGACCTGAACCCAGTCCAGATGGTTTGGGGTGAGCTGGACCAACAAGTGCTAAACACCTCTGGGAACTCCTTCAAGACTGTTGGAGAACCATTTCAGGTGACGACCTCTTGAAGCTCATCGAGAGAATGCCAAGAGTGTGCAAAGCAGTAATCAGAGCAAAGAAACTAGAATATAAAACATGTTTTCACTTATTTCACCTTTTTATTAAGTACATAACTCCACATGGTACATAACTCTCTCTCACACACACACACACACACATACACACCACCGGAGACCTCTTTTAATTTCAGCCTTAATGGCAAATTGTTAGTCCTGTAATTTCCTAATTCCGTTCCTGTAGTTGTGACTGTCATTTGTACATAACGCATCGTTGTTTTGCTGTAGTCCGTCTCGCCTTTTGAACTGAGACAGCAGGGCCCTTTCATATCTTTTCAGACAGTAACCAACATCACACAAGCCGGGTTTTTTTTTTTTTTTTTTTTTTACTCCTTTTGAATTTGTTTGAAGTTTCCTTCCTTCTGATCAAAGTGCACCTTTGTTGCTGCAGAAACTTACGTGTAAAAACTTGGTAATGCCATTCATTTGCTCGGGTTTCTCATGGTGTGCAGAAGACAGAAAGCCACCTGCAACGTGTACTGTCTGCTAGCGTTAATGCTTCAGTGCTCGGATTAGAAATGATTAACTGGAACTGGTCACACCTACGTAGACATTCCTCTAAACTCTTTTAATCCGTACAGAGAGATCGCCGGAACCCGCTAAAATGGGGTGGTAGTAGCCTAGTGGGCAACACACGCGCCTATGAACCAGAAGACCACAAAGTCACAGGTTCAAACCCCACTTACTACCACCATGTCCCTGAGTGTCTCCAGGGAGACTGTCCCTGTAACTACTGATTGTAAATCACTCTGCTAAAATCAATAAACCACATTACATCTGATTATTTGGTGTCTCTGCAGCTTTGTTTCTGGTCTGTGCTCATGGCTAGACAGGACTCGCTCTTGATATGTGTGTGCATGTGAATGTCAGGGGTGTAGTTAGTTATGTCTTTATTGCCATTGCACTAAATCAGGATGCTACATATACAACGTAACTGTAGAAGAAGAAAAGAAAGAATGTGAAGTGATTGTCATCAGTGCAGCACAGCACACAGTGACACGGTGAAATGTGTCCTATGTATTTAACCCATCACCCTTGGTGAGCAGTGGGCAGCCATGACAGGCGCCCGGGGAGCAGTGTGTGGGGACGGTGCTTTGCTTGGTGGCACCTCAGCGGATCGGGATTCGAACCGGCAACCTTCTGATTACGGGGCCGCTTCCTTACTCGTTATGCTTGTTAGGACCCTAGGGGCTACTTAACGGTGCAAACAGACAAAGGCAGACTGTGGCAGTGTAGACAATAGACAGTACAGACAGCAATGCAGACGATATACAGAGTACACACAATAAAACCCAGAACATGTCAGTTTACAGGTTAGTATTGAAGCCTTTGTGTGTGTGTGTGTGTGTGTGTGTGTGTGTGTGTGCAGTCTTGATTGGGACTGAGTACGTCAGCATGTTCTCGACGGCACAGCGGTACAAGGTCTCCAGCAGCTTCTCGCTGATGTTGATTCTCCTGAGCACTCCCAGGATGACCGTTGTGGTGTTGGGCTTCCAGGAGTGGACAGTGTGCACCCTCTCCACGCCATCGTCGTTGGTGTAGAGTACAGTGGATCTACCCTGTGCCTTCTGAAGTCCAGGATGATCTCTGTTTTAGTGTTCAGGGGCAGGTTATTTGCCAGGCACCACTTACACAGCCTCAGGACCTCATCGCTGTAGGCAGACAGCATTACATTTACATTTACATTTACATTTACGGCATTTATTAGACGCCCTTATCCAGAGCGACTTACAATCAGTAGTTACAGGGACAGTCACCCACCTGGAGACACTCAGGGTTAAGTGTCTTGCTCAGGGACACAATGGTAGTAAGTGGGATTTGAACCTGGGTCTTCTGGTTTATAGGCGAGTCTACTACCACCCTAGACAGCAGTGTTGTGTCAGCCGCAAACTTGGCCATTGTGTTGCTGATGTGGGTAGATCTGCAGGTCGAGGTGTACAAGGTGAACAGCAGTGGGCTCAGCACACACCCTTGTGTCCAGGTGGGGGACAGGTGGGATCCCAGTCTCACTGTCTGTATAGTGTCTTGTGGGGAAGTCTTTAATCCCGGTGCAGGTCAGTTGTGGGATTCCCAGATGCTGACCAAGATGTCGAGGATGATGGTATGACGTTGATGAAGCGCATTCTGAGGGCAACTCAGCGCAGTGTGAAGTGCGGTGGCAATGGCGTCCTCTGTTGACCTGTTTTCTTGGTAGGAAAAATGGTGGGGGTCAAAGGAGGGGGAGACAGGAGTTGAAGTAATTTTGGACCGTATTGGGATGATGGTGGCGGACATCAGGCTGGTCTGCACAGGCTTTGAGTTCGAACCCAGAGAATGCGTCAAGTCTGGCCGCTTTCCTGAGGTTCACCCTCCTGAGCATCCGTTCAACGTTCCTGCACCTGTACAGTCAGGGGGAGCGAGCAGGAAGCGTGCAAAGAAGGTGTTCACCTCCTCTGCTAGTGCAGCACCCGAGTCTGTACCTGCTTGGGTCTGTCATCTGAAGTTGGTGATTTGTTCAGGAGGTGATTTTTTTTTTTTACCCGTTGTCAGATTTGGCTTTTAAATTTTTTAGATCTGCTCTGGCAGCACTGTAACCGCAGTTATTTCCTGACCTGAAGGCAGCGTTCCGCATCTTGAGCTGTATGTGGACCTGGCTGGTCACCCAGCCAGGTCACACACCCTGTTTGAGAAATGTCACATCCGAGTGTTTCCCAAACAGGATGTGATGTGATGTAGGACACGACAGCCTCTGTGTGTGCAGCCAGATCCCGTTGTTCCATTTGGTGTGAGTGAAGCAGTCTTGGAGGTGAAGGAGCACGTCTTCTGGCCATGTGGTGATGGACTTGATCAATGGAGGAGCAGTGCTTCTTCTGACAGGTGTGTAAGCCCGGGTGTAATATCTACACTAATATTAGGGTAGACAACTCCCTCTCCTACTTTTCTAACATTTCCAATCTCTCTCGCTCGTTCAACATTAGAAGCATTCATCCATATCTATCAAAATTGGCTACCCAGATACATGTCAAATCTATGTTCGTCTCCAAGCTGGACTACTGAAACTCCTGGCTGGTCTTCCTCTTAGCATTACTCGATCTCTCCAGCTGATCCAGAACACTGCAGCATGACTTGTTTTCAACTTTCCCAAATTCTCCCACACCACTCCACTGCTGAGTTCCCTCCACTGGCTTCCTGTAGCTGCTGCACTGTTCCAGGGGGGGACTGTCCCTGTAACTACTGATTGTAAGTCGCTCTGGATAAGGGCGTCTGATAAATGCTGTAAATGTAAATGTGCAGACCAGCTGGCAGGTGTTCTCACTGACATCTTCAACATCTCTCTGAACACCAGCGTTGTTCCAACATGTCTCAAGGCCACCACCATCGTGCCCGTGCCAAAGAAGTCTTCAGTGTCATGTCTCAATGACTACCGTCCCGTTGCACTCACACATCATGATGAAGTGTTTCAAGAGGCTGGTCATGAAACATGTGAAGACCATTATGCCCTCCATCCTGGAGCCACTGCAAAATTGTCCAAACCGCTCCACGGACGATGCCATCGCCACCACCCTGCATCTGACCCTCACCCATCTGAACAATAAGGACACATAAGAATGAATGCTGTTCATAGACTTCAGTTCAGCATTCAACACCATCAGTCTCAGCATTTCTCAGCACCTGATCGAGAAGCTTAAACTGCTGGGCCTGAACACCTCCCTCTGCAACTGGATCTTGGACTTCCTGACTGAGAGATCGGGAACAGCTCCACCACACTGAGCACTGGAGCTCCTCAGGGCTCTGTGCTCAGTCCAATGCTGTTCACCCTGCTGAACCACGACTGTGCAGCGATGCACAGCTCCAAACACATCATCAAGTTTGCTGATGACACGATCATGGTGGGTCTCATCAACAAGAAAAATGAGTCAGCATACAGAGAGGAGGTGCAAAAACTGATGGACTGGTGTAAGGTCAACAATTTATTTCTGAACGTGGACAAAACAAAAGAGATGATTGTTAATTTCATAAGACAAAGGAGGATTATTCTTCACTGAACATTGACAGATCTTGTGTGAAGATAGTCAAGAATAAAAAGTTTCTCTGTGTTCATCTAGAGGAGAACCTCTCCTGGATTCTCAACACCAGCTCAACCATCAAGAAAGCCCAGCAGCATCTCTACTACCTGCAGATGCTGAGGAAAGCTCATCTACCACCACCCATCCTCACCACTTTCTTCAGAGGAACTGTTGAAAGAATTCTGACCAGCTGCATCATTGTCTGGTTTGGGAACTGCACCATATTGGACCACAAGACCCTACAGCGTATAGTGAGGACAGCTGAGAAGATCAGTCTCTCTTCCCTCCATAATGGACATTTACCACACACGCTGCATCAGGAAAGCATGGGTGGTAGTAGCCTAGTGGGTAACACACTCGCCTATGAACCAGAAGACCCAGGTTCAAATTCCACTTACTACCATTGTGGCCCTGAGCAAGACACTTAACCCTGAGTGTCTCCAGGGGGACTGTCCCTGTAACAACTGATTGTAAGTCGCTCTGGATAAGGGCGTCTGATAAATGCTGTAAATGTAAATGTAAATGTAAGCCACCAGCATTGTGAAGGACTTTACACACCCCTCACAAGCACTCTTCACCCTCCTGCCATCTGCGAAAAGGTACTGAAGCATTTTGGCCCTCACTGCCAGACTGTGCAACTGAACACTCAGGAACTTTCCCCTTTGGACAGACACACACACACTACCTCAGTTAAATTGAGTAATATTATCTATTTTTGCCCTGTTCCTTTTTACACAGCTGTCTCATTGTTGTCTACATGTTTTTTTTTTTTTTTTTTTATTTGGCATGGTGGATCAGGGATCAGTCAATCTGTAGTTCCCGGAGGCAGAAGTTGACAGAGGACACCATCACTTCGGCTAGGGTCCTGTGCAACCAAAGTGAAGGCCTCGAACGCGGAGAGGTCTGTGGCTGATGACACTTGCTGGTTCCTGGCGAGTTAAGTGTGGAGGAGATGCTGGGATACAAAGGACCCACTGGACTGATGTGATTCAGGGTTCAGGGAGGTTGACAGTAGGACCTGTCAAAACCCATTTGGGCATATTGACTGTTTTGGGCTATATTAGAAATAAACGTTGTTGTTCACTTGACACAGTGAAGCTTCGCTAGCACAACCCGCCCCAAACACACACACACACACACACACACACACACACATGCAGATTCAAAGTGATGCAGGATTTAATGTCAACTTCAAACATAAATATAGGTAAGATTATTTGCCATAAACTTTTTAAAATTTACAATCTGTCAAGATATAGCAGAAATAACAAGCATGAGTCTTGAGTTATGATTCAGGTTAAATTTGGATTAAGTTACACTTGTCCATGGTCTATGCAATTAGCTGAAATATTGATAATTAGGTCTGAAATCATTGTTAAAAATCAAAAAGTTCCGCTTCTTTCTCTTTCCAAAAAGCAAAACTACGATTGATGTATCTGCATATTTCATCATTGTTGTAACTCAAGAACTCTGTATTGTTGCTCTTTTCCCATGTTGGCCCATGACCAGTGTTCTCAACAACAACCCTATGATGACTAGAGCTGCTTGAACATAGATCTGAACTTGCTTCTCTCCCAAAAAACTGAGCTTTGATGTCTTCAAAACCGTCCTTCCACTGACGCTTTCCAGCCTGGATCTCCTGCAGGATGGTTTTGTGGAAATCCCTCACTGTCTCCCAGGGGAAGCTGCCCACGTGGTCAAATACTTCAAAGCACAGCAGATGCCTCATCTTTCTCTCCTCTGAAGGAAGCTCCTGCTCCAGTATGTGAAAGTAGCCGAGCATGAAGAGGTCAAGTGTGAGGCCGTCATAAGGTACTGGTGCACCATCTACAAATGGAAGAAACTGTTCCGGAGAGTAAATGGTCTGTTTCCTGTTGAGGCTTTGGAAGTGACATAAAGGAGCTCCAGTTAGGAAGGCCCTCCAGTTTTTGATCATCTTATCTATAGCAATCATTTGAGTGCAGAAGTAACCGAGAGACGTTTGTCTGTGTTGAGTGGCTGCCATTGACGTGCATTCATTAGTTTGGTAGTTGTTGAAGCTCGCTCTCATTTTAGTTTTCAGAGATATAGCATAGGCCGACTTCTTCCAGTGGCTCAGAAATAGGACCACAATCCTCTCTTTTCGCAATGTGGTGCTTTCCATGATCGGCGCATTGCACTTTCCACTGAGGGTCGTGTTGTGGTCAATGCCAGTGTCCAGTTTGGTAACAGAATGGCCTTTGACTTCCAGAAAATGTGTGGCAGTGGAGAGCTGATGCTCATTGGTATGTTGGGCTGAAGCTTTGCTCATTATCCCAGCAAAGGGGTAGATGGTGTCTACCTGATTCTCAAAGTTAGACCTCAGAGTCCTCACTGACACACCTGACAGTTGTATTTCTCGCTCTATCTTCTCCCTTCTGGAGTAGTTCTGGTGTCGTGGAGGAGAAGCTACAACCATTTCCCCAGGCTCTTCGTCGTCTTCTCGACCTGTGATGTTGTTCAGAATCAGAGTCATGCTCTTGACTATTCCTGAAATACGACTGCACCACACAGGCAACGGCAGCGGGCCCTCGTGGCCTGGAGGTTGCTCGTGTAAGAACTGTGTGTTGACAGTGATGTTGACTATTGGAGCCGGAAGGAGCGACCTTAGCTCCTCGGTTAAGCGGGCCAGCTCCAGCTCATAGGCCTGGCACCTCTTTTGCAAAGAGACGTTCTCTATCTGCTCCTCTAGATAAGTGAGGTCATCTTTGGTGAGAAGTTCACCAAAAGGGCCTAGAATGGCAGCATGGACGTGGGAATATTTCCATCCATCCAGGTCTGTTCCTTGGATGCTGCTTCCCTGATTAAAAACATTTATAGGCAAAGATGAGCATTTCACAGCAGATGTAGAGATTAACATGAATTCTGTACCTTCTGGTCCTGGTCTTCCTCATTCCACAATCGACTCTGAAGCTTGTGGACCATCACCTGTCTTTTCCATTCTGCAATTGGTTGGCCATTTGCATCATGGGTAGGCACAAGACAATCAATGTCAGTGAGACAGGCCTCTTCATTTGGGTGAACCACCATGTCGTTCTCTCCTTTCTGTCAAAGGATCATTCAAATAAACCATCTGCTATAAATCTACAGCAGTACATCTGAAACTGGTGTTTATTGCTCATAATATCATACTTTGTTGTTCAAATCTAACCATCAATATTCTTTTTTTCACAAATGTTCATCCTTAATTTAAGGCTATTGCCTACACTTGATAAACTAGTCATAATACATAAATAACTAGTCATAATAAAATAAATAGGTTGTTCTCTCAGCCAATCAGAATGGCAGGTCAGATCTCACCATTGTATTAACGTTGAATTTAAGGATTTAAATGGTCTGCAATAATCTACAGTATAGTTTTAAAAAGCTGATTTACAGTATATACTATGAATACAGTGTACAAATCACATGTATAAAACCCCAATTCACCGGAATATTGACGCTTTGCCCAGTGAAAACTGCTGTAATCCCTGCATGTTTTAGCGATCTCATTGACTTCATTTGGAACAAAAGACTTGATTCTTCCTCTGGAGACCTCGTCTTGCTGAACGTGTTCACAACTGTCAAATAAATACAACAACGTGTGTTCATAACCAACATCGAGCAGGCCTTTAGTGCAGCAGTGCCATGAATATTCCTCACCTGTAGAAGCCACCTGCACCTGCTGGAAGGAGCCGGTGGCAGCTGCACTGGCCGGCTGGTGTGTGGAGGGTGGTGACAAGAACGTGGGCACAGGAGAAGATGGACATGATCGGGGCTGTGGAGGAACCTGCTTCACTGGCTGCAAAGAGGAGAAAGATCTTCAGTTAACAGCCGGCAGGTGACAGGTGTTTACTCTAATATAGATACCTTGCCGCTCTCCATCATGGACCTGAGGCTAAGGCAGCCTGGAGATTACTTTTTGGTGGTCCTCTTGTACAGAAAGATGAAACTTGAATTTCTGGAGCAGATCATAGAGAGGAATTCAGTCATGATTTCTGTCAGGTACCAAGTATATTCTACTTATATTCTACACAAATAAGTTAATAAATCATAAAAAATGGTATTATTAAATAATGTATAATTATTTATTCATTCAAGTATTTAATTGTTCCTACAAATAATTATTGTACCTGAATCATTGTTCTTGAAAAAATGGAACAATAAATCATAAAATAGAGAAAGAAAAAATACATGATGTGCACCACAACACTGGTTGTAAAAGTTCTTGCTCTGTCATTTGAACAGTCCTGTGATTTGATTGGAAACACAGTGCTGGGCAGTATTAATGTCTGACTCAAACTGTCTTCATAATTTGTCAAAGTCAGATGAGAAATGCATGGTGTGGAGCAACGCATGATTAAATTATGTGTGAATTGTGTAAATGTGTTAGTCCTGCTGTAAATGCTTCCGAAAAACCCTGAGCCAAAACCCATATGATGTCGTTCACTTATGCAATCTGCTGACAGGACCTGGTCTCCTGGACTCAAGAGAGACGTGAAATATGAGACAGGATTGTTTACTGCACATCACCCCCTACTTGGCACATGGGATAAAGGGGCCACCCGATCAGACGTTTCAAGTGACTACTGTACCAAACCCACAGTGATTCACACTGGTCCTCGTGATTCATTCATATGAGTCGTGTGAGTTGTGCTCATGGTTGTATTCAGGTATCACTACTCTCTGTATTTCACTGTACATAAACAGTGTGTGTGTGTGTGTGTGTGTGTGTGTGTGTGTGTGTGTATATATAAATATAAATATGTGTGTGTGTGTGTGTGTGTGTGTGTGTCTATTTTTGAGCAAGTGGTGCAGAAATGCATGTGAAGTGCTCACATCACTAACACACACATTTTTTAGGACTTATTAAATGGAGAGCCACAGTCAAAATGCACAACAGAATAACTGTGTGAACCAATTGAACCCAAAATACACTGCAAGATACACTGCAGGTGGCAACTGACATATCAGCATCAACATGAATCTTACTTTTTAATGTATCAATCAGATGTATATATTCTGAAATATTCCAGCAGATGTATTCTTTAATTGTCTCATTAAAAAAAAGTATTCTGAATATTGCAACAAAGACATCTACTGATATTTTTTGCATTTTGATTATATGACTGTATATGAAAGTCTGTGTTTAGCAATTTCATTAACAACAACCTTTAAACAATACTATGCTAAACAAAACAAATAGATGATCCATTAACTTTATATTTCACGTGGATGAATGTTGTAATGTGAATTTGCCAAAATCTATGAATTTATCTACAAATATGAATTAAAACAGAAATAAACTTACAATCACTGCTCAGTCAAACCAGGCAAAGAGCACTGCTGGAAACGTGAATTTCTTAGGCTCAGTCATGAGAATATCAGACAGTAAGCGAATGCCCAATGGCTACCCTGCTACGATGAATAAACTCCAATAGGAGGCCTCCTTAGTAAGGTGTTAATAATTGAAGGGATGGGATTAAGTGTCCAGTAAAGCTACTAATACAGTGGTGGTCCAATGACTATGTGAAGACAAGTTGAAGGCATGGTGTGATTGGTGGGGGTCTGAATAGTTGTACTACAGTAGGAGTCTGTAGGAAGGGGATCTGTTTACCCATCTACACAATGTTGTCGTACGCCACATGGCTGTCTGCTCCGCTCTGTGCATGACAATGCGACTGCATTGTCAATCTCGATTAAAAGTCCAGTTGTATTAAACCAATTCTGGAGTCCACTGGGTGAGTGTGGGCGAATGCAATATAATGGTAATCTACATACATCTATATTTTCAGTGCTGCCAAACTGCAGGCATTTAGGGATATACTTCGTAATGAAATATGGTAATATGTTTTTCTAATACTCCATATGCCCTATATATATTATAGTATAGTTCACTAGAATTTGATTCAGAACTGAACAGAGCCATGCATTATAAGGTGTGCTGGATGTGCCACTTTCTCTGGTGTCATGTTTCCGTAATCTTCTATTCTATTTGTTGAATGCAGTTGATTGAAGTCATTCTGAACTGGTGATACACTTGATGTTTGCAAATGTGATGTCATGTGAATATAGCTCAACAACCTGTGAATGATCACATTTTCTGTGGTCATTCACTGTGGGGTCACGTTTTCTAGAAAGAAAAACCTGTTTGATTTTTATGTATATTTTTGGTGGATTAAGCCTTCACCTTTAGGCTTTGTGTATCTCGTCGTTGACTATGACTTGAGAGCAAGCCGACGGTGAAACCAGATCTCCAGTGTGAGTAGGAATAAATGGTAGATGATAGTCCAATACTGTGGCAGGCAGACATCCAGCCTGCTGTCAGCTCTGCTAATGAGTCTCTTTCATTTGGTGTATCATTTCTGACGCTCTGAGGTCATCATGATGTGGTGTGGCGTTTGATGATTTTATGTCAGGTCTATCAATTAATGATAAGTTCTTTATTAAATTTTAAAGGACAATGGACACACACACATACACACACACCACAATCGACTTTCTAAACTAAATCTTTCATACAAACCTATTATCATTATATTACTATTATATTGTAAGGCACAAACAAGTGATCTGTTTCTCAGACACTTCATCTGTCAGCAGGACTATGAAATAATAATCAAATAATTCCAGTCATGCTAATTAAAGGATTAGGATACATTTCTGTTCGCCAGTCGGATGACCTCAGTCTGAAGCGCTTTATTCGGACTCAGGTAGATTAGCTGGCCCTAAGTGTGCATTGGATTCTCTGTGTGTGTTTCCTATCCACATGGTCACTCGAGAAACACAGACTAAGCATATATTTTGACACATTTCACATTTATTACATACAGGACAAATCCACACATTTTAGAGAACACAAGTCCCGGAATGATGACTTTACCGTCTGGGGGACAGGGAGCGGGGTATGGATGGGCTTCATCCATAATTATTTACAAAACCTGAAAAATGTGTGAGATGGGCAGAGCACTTGGGTTATGATAATGGGTTTGCAGAGAAATGTGGACTGAGGCAGATGTTGAGGGAGGTGGTCAGGCGACAGCTGACCCCATGGTGCCAACCACAAGCCACTCAAACCAAAATCACAGTTTGCTGACTAGTTGGATTTCTTCATAGCTACGGGGCAGCTTTATATTCTACAAGTTCTTCATGGAAACAGCTAAAATCGAAACAAAGCATCACCCAATCGGTCTAGAGACAGTCCTCATAAAGCATAGGGGTACTATGCCGATGTAGAACCAGATATTCATTTCAGCACACAGCAAGGTTAAGTAATGGACAATATTGTGTATTGCAGCCCTGATGGAGCACTAGCACATGATATCCATTTATGAATATTTGATACTGAAATACTGTATTCTACTAAGATTTAATTATTTCAAAGCAAAATATGTATCTACAGCATGCCATCAGATACACAGAACGGCATCACATATCAAAATGAACAGGTAAGGCGGAGTTCAGACTACACAGCTTGTTGGGTTGCTGTACAGTTCACGCTACACTTTCTGACCTGTGATCGGATTGTAGGGGTTTGTACTACAGGGCTGAGTGGCAATGATTCAGCCCTGAATGGTCCACTTGGTCTTCAGAGCAAAACCATCAATTATGACACTTGAACAGTCTGCAGAGAGAGTTGGAGGTCCCGCCCCTTTTCATCTTCTGGTGTCCTGCACTCTCATTGGATGTAGCTCATGGGCGGCTCAAAAAGACATTAAGCATATTGATGCCAGTCATCAATGAATCTTGGCCATCTTTCAGCACATTCATTCAGGGACTTCCAATTACTGATACATTTGAGATTTTAACAAAAAAAAACAGCTGAGCACAGTAGATTTCTGAGCATGCTCAATGAGTTGGAAAGCTCACAACGGCATGCTCTGCACTCGCACGACTGGCAGGCCAGGACCAATGGCTGGCTGACCATGTTCACTGGCCATTCACATTAAAGAGGCACAAAACAGGAATGGGAATATTTTCTCATCAGGCCTATTACTGATTACATTAGGTCTTTAATAAAAGGCAACCAAATCTTTTCTTTTAAACTCAGTTGTTTAACCTCTGATGCAATTGATGTAAACTTGCAAACTTTGTTATAATGAAGTTTAAAAAATAAGTCAACCAAAAAAACTAACTAACTAGTGAAAATGTCAGTAAATAGTTAGGGAAATGTCCCTAAAGGCTTCAGAATTCATCAGTGACAAGAGATGTTTGTTTCTTTCCTCTTACAGACACACAACTGTAATTCTTCAATAAATGCAGGATAAAATATGACAAATGTAAATATCTGTTGCAGGCATTAGAGTTTCATACAGTGAAAGCTACCCTCACATGATGTAGGTACACATGGAGGTACTACAGTAATGTGTCCATCAGGGCATGGTGAGGATTCTGAGGTGCTTTTCACATTCTCATTTGTCCTGACTTTCTTCTGGACAGCCGGGACCTTCAAAATGAGAAGAAGAGAAGGGATATTTATTTAAGTATGAGTCAGTAGTAGTATGGATTTATTTGAATAGACGGATTTATGTGAATCTGTAAGGAGTCTTTCTTGTGTTATCTATTTATTTAAATCTACTAGTGAACAAGCCCAATGATGTTTACATGAAAACAATAGTTCATTGTTGGCCCATTTCTTCAAGACTAATTAAAACATGTTACAAAATATTGAAATTGTCGCCATGAACTGGAACTGTGTATAATTTTGTCTGGGCCCTGAATGTAATATGAAACCACCTTTTCTGCAATATTTTGAGGAAAAGAATGCATAGTATTCAGGTAAATATAGTAATTTAATATATTTTCTGATACATTGATACATTGGCCACTGCAAGGTAAACGGTACCTGATGGTCCCTGCCAGCAGAGGGTTGAAAGCATATAGCCAGTCATGCATCTCCTTCTCGGTATTCGCCTGGATGAGAATGCCGCGGTGCTCTGTGCAAACCGAAAATGTGTTGGGAGCCTAAAAATAGAAACACAACCTGGTCATTATTTATGCCATCAGAACAAGTATAATCAAGTGTCCATGGTATACAGATACAGATAAGATAAGATACTTGAAATCACAATTCCCAAAAATCAGGATAGGACCGAAACTCTAATAAGATAAGATAAGATAAGATAAGATCAACCTTTATTCGTCCCACAAGTGGGAAATTGCACTTGTCACGGCAGAAAATGGATAAAGGCAGAAGGTAATAGCAGCACAAAAAATAAGATAACAGATAATAGAGGAAACATACAGTAGAGGCCAAAAGTTTGGACACACCTTCTCATTCAATGTGTTTTCTTTATTTTCATGACCATTTACGTTGGTAGATTCTCACCGAAGGCATCAAAACTATGAATTAACACATGTGGAGTTATGTACTTAACAAAAAGTGGAGACCTGACCTCCACAGTCACCGGACCTGAACCCAATCCAGATGGTTTGGGGTGAGCTGGACCCCAACAAGTGCTAAACACCTCTGGGAACTCCTTCAAGACTGTTGGAAAACCATTTCAGGTGACGACCTCTTGAAGCTCATCGAGAGAATGCCAAGAGTGTACAAAGCAGTAATCAGAGCAAAGAAACTAGAATATAAAACATGTTTTCAGCTATTTCACCTTTTTTTTGTTAAGTACATAACTCCACATGTGTTCATTCATAGTTTTGATGCCTTCATCTACCAATGTAGAAGGTGTGTCCAAACTTTTGGCCTGTACTGTACATACATAGAAAATAAATGTTTCATTCATCAGATTCTTATCTCTTAACTCTTTTTCATGAACTAGTAAACACATTTGTCTTGACCGTAAAATTATAGCGGCTTTGCTCTGTTTACAATTTAGTTTATTGCATATAGTAATGTGTGTTATGTCATAGTTTTGAGTCTTTGTGTAAAAAATAGTCAGCAAAAAGAAAGAATGACTTAATGCATCCTAACTTTTTGAGTACAGCATATCAGAACTTGTGTTTTCTGTCAGTCTGTGCATGCACACGAACCCTCAGAAGGCTGTGGTTGTCCTCTCTGTAGTCCACCTGCGCGGTGGACAGGTTGATGACTGCACGCTCCACGGCATCACGCTCGCTGCGGTACAGGTAGACGTACGGCCGACGTACCACCACGTACCGCTTCACCCACCCGTTGGTGTGTGGCTCCAGGAAGAGCAGGTAGCCTTTCTTTGACACAATGGGACTAGAAAATAAAGGCCACTTTTAATGTTCAGTTCATTCATTCTGCAGAGGTTGAGTCCATGTTACAGTTTTCAAAGGGATTTGTAATATACAGTTTTTTAACTGTAAAAAATATAATCCGCTTTTTACACATGCATTTTCTTGGATTCTGTACTGTAAAATAATACAATACTAAAAATATTTATGCCAATATTTTCCTTTTTTAGAACGATCACAGCATAGTCTATTACTGGTGGTATAGGATACTATGGTAATTCCAGTTGGTTTGGTTTAAATGGAAGATTTATGGTAGACAATTGAACCTCACATCAGGTAGGACATGTTCATCTGTAATCTTTCGCTTCAAAAAGAACATTTGGCCTTGGGCAGAGATACTGTATGTTACCAAAAACTTGATGGTTCTTTGTTAACGTGGATGTTGCAGCCTCACCTCACTCTAATCTCTTGTATGTTAGGAACAAAGGTGCATGTTTTGATCTTTCTCTCCTCTGGACTAAAGGGGTCCAGATCAGGACTGGAAGCCCCAGAGTTAGAGCCCACACTTCTGGGAAGAAAGCAAAAACAGACAAGTGCGGTCCATTAACATGTGCAACTGCACTGCGCCTTTCTACCTGTCGAAACGAGTGAAAGGCCTGGCCGAAGAACACAACAACTAGAGACACAGCTTTTTAAAAAGTGCTTCATGAGGGGCATTTTGCATATTACATCACGTCAAATGTAAGGTGAACATACCTGTAGTCTGCAATGCCATAGTGGCCCTCCACCAGTGAGGGGCAGGTGGATGACGGGGTGAGCGTACTCAAAGTGGTGGAAGACGAGTCTCTCAACAGAGAGTCTGACATCTCAGAAAGCTGACACAAACACAAACATTACACAGCAGTCCATGTGCCCGCTCAATACAAAATGTGTGTTTTCACCCAGACAACACAGCAGAGATCCTTGAATTCCACGAAATTCTGGCTAAACAGTGGACTTTATGCTCTAAATAGGAAGCAGGATAAGTAATGTGGTTTGTGAATAAGTCGCAAACCATGCTGGAGCAAACCATGCTGGACTTTACACAAAGACTGGAGGAACCCAGTGGGTTGTGAGGCGAGGCTGGGGCAGGGACCATTTTGAAAGCTCACCTTGCTTTCACTGACACTTCTGCTCACCTGGCTGTACTCCCGGTCGAACGTGTGCATGAGCAGGCGCAGACACTAAAGGGGAACCAGAAAAAGAAGGGCTGGTCATTACTATTTCATTTCCATGGTTTAGTCTTTAAAAAAGAACATGGATCATGCATTGGATGGCAGTAATGCATGGAACGATTCGTCTCACCACTGCATGAGCAGCTGTAATTTACATGACTTTTAAAAGGAGATGCTGCGGAGGTGCTGGAATATGGAACCACGTGACCAGGTTAACTACGTAAAGCCAGCAAAGGTACTATAGACCTGCGCTAGTTTTAAATGTTGTAGTTGTAAGTGTAGAAGAACGTTTCTCACACAGTCTTACGGGAACCATGCACTTCATGTTATAAGTAAAACATTATATGTTTATTTCGTATTGCAAAACTTTTCAAGGCCTGAAAAAATTATTTTTTCAAATTCCATGACTTTTCCAGGTTGTTAATGACTGTTAGAATCCTGTGTATTACAACAAAGTGGCAAAATTGATTATCTATCGAACAGTAGTCGTGTTTCCCAATTAAATAAATGGCAGATACACTATGACAGACTGCGTCCAATGCTGGGCATGAATGGTATATTTACATATATGGGTATATATTATAATAACAGTATTAACACATTCTTCTACATGCTTCAAACTGTCCATGAATTCGTTGCTTTAGAACGCTGGTTTGTTGAAGTGTGTTGTGATACCTTCGCAGCCAGCTCCCTCTGCCTCTCACTGGGCTCGAACTCTAGACTCTGGGGCTCTCTAGGGGAGCTGGGGGAATCCAGTGGGTCTTTGCCACCGCAGATGGCCTCGGACCCCAACAGCATTGACGATTCCAGCTTCTCCCTCAAGAGCAGGTAATGGCGGGTTTTCTCCACCTGAAGAAAGACACATATCAGTAATACCCAAAACCAGCCCTGTTGAACACACTCGCTTAATGTTGGTCCACCTCCTGCAGCAAGCTGAGTTTCTCCAGCTCCCACTGATGATCCAGGATCAGGCTGTCACTACGTGGCCTCCACCCGGCCAGGTTCTCTTCCCCGCGTACGTATGCCACTGAAGTATCCAACACCCTCCTGCGGCGTCTCTGCATTCCTGATGCACATACGTCAGAATAAAAACTCATGCAGTTCACCATTTTCAATGCAGATCAACACACCCAGTTGCCAGTGTGACGTACTGCTATACGAACACTCAAAAGATGGATACATCTCAGCTAGACAGACTTAAGAGTCCCTTCAAAAAATCTGTTCAGCAACAGAAAAATATCACTGAGGACAATTTGAACCACATTTTCCCAGGTGAAGTGAAAGTCATTGTGAAACACTGCAGCACAGCACATGGTGACACAACGAAATGTGTCCTCTGCATTTAACCATCACCCTGAGTAAGCAGTGAGCAGCCATGAAAGGCTCCCAAGGTGCTGTGTCTGGGGACGGTTCCTTGGTGGTGTGGGATTTGAACCCACAACCTTCAGATTACAGGTACATTTCCTTACCCGTTAGGCCACTACTGCCCCAGGTGCATATGATGTAGATCATGAGTTCAATATTTTCACTGACACTATGAAGGTTTCAACTCTGCAAGTGGGGGTTGTTGGGTGGTAGTAGCCTAGTGGATAACACACTAAACTATGAACCAGAAGACCCAGGTTCAAACCCCACTTACTACCATTGTGTCCCTTAGCAAGACACTTAGCCCTGAGTGTCTCCAGGGGGGACTGTTCCTGTAACTATTGATTGTAAGTCAACCTTGATAAGGTGATAAATTACGTAAATAAAAGTGTGTCTTTTGGGTGACAGAAAAACTATCAAAACTATTTGCTGTGTGTGTATTGGGGTTGACGGCATCAAATCGGCAGTACTGGTGATGTGTAACAGCTCTGGGGGTATTTTATTCCGATATGCATCCAACATTCAAGTGTCCAGAACAATTTCCATACGGTAGGTAGTGCGTAGAGGTGGGGGTCCTGTTTTTTTCCAAACAACATTTTTTCCCTTAAATTTCTATGAGTAACATACTGAAATTATTGATCATATATCTGTCTGAATGTGTGCTCAGACACAATATACACTTTCTGGATCATAACCCTGTTCAACATTCCATAAAACCCCAATAAATTGCCGGTCTTTTTAAATGCCACATCTGTTACCTGGACTTCCAGCATCAGCCAGATGACAGAGGCTGGTTTCATACATGCCAGTCACACGATTGCTGCTGACAGACAAAGAAAAAAACAGATATAAATATATAAAGAAATAATTAATTTCAGGTCAAGTCATTGTTTTCAGTTGAAGTCTTTGGTTTCCTAGATTCGCTTCTGCTGTTCTCAGTAGCCATAATCTAAAGAAGTGCTCTCACCTCTCGGAGGGTCTGAGCATGCCTGTGCTGAAGAGGTTCCTTATGGAACGGCAGGCCGGCAGCTTGGCCTCGCGGGAGTAAAACATCATGCAGAAGTCCTTGGTTATCACTGCTGGCTGGTTGCAATTCTCCAACTGGATTTAAAAATAAAAAAATGGTACACACACAGATCACACATTTTAGTTAGCGTGTTTCAATGACAGCACTAAGAAACACATGATGGTCATCATTTTTGTGCATTAGGCTCCCCTGTCCACTTACTGACCCAAGCAGAGTGGGTCATACAAAACTTCCTAGCTGCTCAGCACAAAAACAGAACAGAACAGTTCCACTGACCCTCATTCATTCTATTTTGTTTATTGTATTGTCTAAATGAAAAGGACGTGAGTTTATTTTTCATGCAGCCATGAAAACAATACAGTACAACACCCACGTAAAGTTCCCAGGTTCTTAAAGGATTCAAAATATGCCACAAATGTGTTCAAAACACATTTGATTAAGGTCTAGGCTATGCAATTCTAAAAATGGCAACGTATTAAATGTTTTTGTAATGGTGTATTAAGTGAGTGTTGCCAGATTGGTAGAAATAACACAATTCAAATGCCAAAAATGTAATACATTACATTAAAATAGTCTACCTTATCCCCCAAAAAGGGAGGTTGGGATTCGATCTTTATTCAACTTCTTAGATTCATCATGGTATTACAGTATGATTAAGTGTAAGTGTACAAGAATTCAGGGTAGCACGTACCTCCAGATAGGCAGACAGGGTGATGTAAATTTTCTCTCCATAAGGAGTCACACGGTTGAGCAGCAGGGAGTTGTGCATGGAGCTGTCCCACGCTGCTTCAAACCGATAAAAAGTCCTAGAAGGTAACGGGAAGACCTCAGTGCAAGAGGTACTCAGAGTATCTGCAAAACCTAAGTGGTAATTACCACATATTTGCACATACAATTAATTTTAAGTGATTTAGTTGAAGGTACTTTGTGTGTCTGCAGACATCATGCAAATGTGTCACTGAAATCACTGTACGAATGCAAGACTGGATCCATTTATAGACTGGACACAACAAAAACACAGACAGAAATTTACCTATGATCAAGTCCCAGCGAAACACTAGACGGTGAAAGTAATAAACAGAAAATAAAGTTGATACATGAGGTAAACTGCAACTGCATATTGGTCCACTGTTCACAACTGATCAAATTTCATTCATTTTATTCTGCCCTATGCAACATTCACCATACAGTGAATTTTTGCATATTTTGAAATAAACACACTTCCCAGATTCCCATTGAAACCACATGTCATTCTGTTAAAAGTACTTGTGTGGTGGGTGGAGAAATGCTCACCTGTCACCATAAGAGGGTCGGATGTAATCCATAGACAAGATGTTGAGGGACAGTATGTTGGGGTCAATTATGGTCTCATCTGCTTCAGGTTTGTTGCGTATGCGTCCTGAAATAGGAAACATCAGGGTGAAGAAAATTAACATTTGATGAAAATTTTCGAAACAGCAATCATTTCAATGTTCATTTTTTTCTATCTGTTAGAACACAAACAGGGAAAAATATTAAGTAATATCTTTCTCCATAACTCACCAATAACCAGTTCCCTGACTTCCTTCCACTCAATATCATTTCCCGTTTCATGTGCAATGGTCACTGTGATCCTCCTCTGAATTCCCTGCAGGGAAAAATGTCAAGTCTCACTCTTCTGATGGACGTCATACAACAGTCAAAATCTTTGCGCTTTTTACTTTACTGCTCTGTTTTTTTTTTTTATGGCTCTTTTCTTTAAAATGAGTGTCTTTCACTCATTTGCACACCATCACCCTACCAGTTACACATATTTTATGTTAAAGACGTAAAAGTGTAATATTTGGTTATGTTTGAAATATTTGCATTTTGGTTCATTGTACACTGGCATCATTTGCAATACTGTGGTTTGTGGCAGTCGCAAAAAGCATTTCACTGCACATCATACCGTGTATGACTACGTATGTAACAAATAAAATTTGAATTTGAAACGGTGACACAACAAAATGTGTACTCTGCTTATAATGATCACCCTTGGTGAGCAGTGGGCAGCCATGACAGGCGCCCGGGGAGCAGTGTGTGGGGACGGTGACACCTTGGCGGATCAGGAATCGAACCGGCGACCTTTTGATTACAGAGCCGCTTCCATACCCGCTATTCCACCACTGCCCCAGCAATTATTGCCACCCTTATTTGCCACCCTTATGAGAGCATACTCTATTTTATGTACAGAGCATTTTCTATCTGGAAATCTATCTTGGTATCATAGATGATAAGATGCAACTGCATACATGTGTTCGCAAACTGCAGTCTGAACTACTCCTTTGAGAAAATACAGACAGTGAGCTAATACCTGATGTAGAAGGAAGGTTCCTTGACATGGCATCCCATCTCTGTGATCCACCACTGCAGGGATGTAGCTGGAGATAATAGTACATTTGGATAGGAACACATTTTCTGCCATTTCATGCAACCAAACCAGTAATTAATTCAAGACACACAAAACATAAGTTGGTACATGCATTGTTAAAAGATATATCATATACACTAAAAAATACAAAACTAATTGAAGAATTCAATGCAATCCCTGTTGTCTACGGTGGTGGAGAGAAGCAAAGAGTGTGAAATCACAGCAAAAGCTCCCTGCTTTGGAGAGACTCAAATATTCAAGCTTTTTGTTGTTCTTTATTAAATAACCTCATGTGTGTTACTGCATAGCCTTGTCTTCAGTTTTGTTCTATAATGTAAAAAATTCAAGACCCATTCATGAGTAGGAGCATCCCTACCTCTGATTAGTATTGTATACATAACATATGGAACCTTTTTTCCTTTATTCTAATAAAATAAATGTGTGCATGTGTAACTCACTCTCCATTTGCTTCTAGTTCACAGATCTCAAAGAAGACCATGAGGTCATATTTGCAGTGGCAGGGCCCAGTGGTGGGTCGGTTCATGGTGTTGATCTTTGTGGCAGGAACTAAGAGAAAAAGCCATGAGGCAATTCATCATCATCTTCTTCAATGTTAAATTCAAATAGGGCCCAGTTCACATTATGCATTTAAGCAACATGCATACATGTACATTAATACATACTTTCACTCCACTCCCAAATAACTTTGGCAACTTAAAATAGAATTTTGGTCAAACAACCTTGACAGAAAGTATATGATTCTAAAAAAGTGTTCGGTGTAAATACGGAATTTCTCTGAATGAATGACAGTGTCACTGCCCACCTGAAATGGCAGGATGTGCATCCATCAGCTCCAAAATATTCTAGTACAGTGGGCTTCCATGCCTGAATTTAGACTGAAATTGTATAACTGAACATGTTGTGATTTTGGTGCTTTTTTACATTTTTTTATATTGTGTATGACTGCTGCTATTTGGTGTGCATGAGCGAAGCCAAGGCTAAAGACTGAAAAGCAATAAGAATGAACTTAATCATGTATTTTCCTGTATCTCTTTTTTAGAAAAGAAATTCCATTTGTGGGAGAATATTTACTTTCACTCAACTACATTTTAAAGTAATATATATATATATTTTACACTCCACTATTTGTGGCAAAATCTGTCATTAATTTTTACTCATGAGTGTGGAAAAACAAGTTGAAACAAGTGAGAATGCAGCAAGTTCCTGACTTGGTGAGCAACCTAAAATTAATTAACTAAGCAAGAGCATTTAATGAAAATACAGCATTTCACTAATGAATGTGGAAGAGTCAGAGAGTAGATAACTGAATTTCTCACCTGGTTTGGACAAGGGCATGATCCTAGGGGACTGCCTCCTAGCAGGCCGCAATGGACTTCACAGTGAGGATTAGAGAAAAGACATGAAATTAAAGAGTGTTTCCATACTTTAATATTACTATCACATTGTATGTAGCATACATACCTGATTAGGTCTTTACAAAACTGTGGGAATGGCTGCTTCTGGTAATGTCCAAACACCTCAAACACTAGAGGCTGAGTCTTGATGTATTCCACAAAGGACTTGGTGACCTCCACAGTGATCTAACAAAAACACAAACAGAATGATGCTGGGCAGAATCCTCCACATGACAAAATGGAATATATCTTTCTGTGGTGTTACTTATGCCTACATTCTGAACATGATAGAACCCTAATGGAGGTCCTCTCCCAGTGTTCTTCAGTGGTTCTGTGGAGAACGCCTCATCATGTCGGTGGATGAAGCTGCATGTGGGGGTTTTTGTTAAACATATCAATTCATTATAATTATTAAATTGTGTAAGTGATTAAAAAATGTTATCCAATTAATCAGAAATAATAACTTAATTAAAGGCTGCATTGTCATTAATCATGAGTTTAAAATGGTAGTGTTTTAAAAGAACTAAACAAATGTGGGTTGAGGGGTGTAACTGTTGGAATGTTACATTTACATTTACAGCATTTACCAGTCGCCCTTATCCAGAGCGACTTACAATCAGTAGTTACAGGGACAGTCCCCCCCTGGAGACACTCAGGGTTAATGTCTGAAAGTTGAGTCATGGCAACTGGTCTTTCTTTAATGTAGAGACGTTTCATTCTGCATCCACAGAACTTTGTCAATCTGTTCTGTCAATCAAGTTCTGTGGAGGCAGAATGAAACGTCTCTACATTAAAGAAAAAAGGCTCAGTTGCCATGACTCAACTTTCAGACAAATTCACCTTGATGACTGAGAATTTTCACAAGACACTCAGGGTTAAGTGTCTTGCTCAGGGACACAATGGTAGTAAGTGGGGTTTGAACTTGCTACCCTGTGGTCTTCTCTTTCACTAGGCTCTGATGTTAATATGACCATCTAAGTCACTTTGATGTGTTTGTTTTTGCTGCGTGTATGAAATTTATCTCAACATAAATGATTAATTGGCATTAAAGCATAACAATGCATTATTTACATTAACATTATAACCTGAAAAAAACTCTAGATTTCAGGATTACTAGTATTTTTAAATTATATTTAAGTACTTTAAAGTTCCGCAGATACCCTGCATACTAGTAACAGTCATTTATCTAATTATTCAAACAAGGTGCTATACATTTCAAATAACATGCACTAATATGTTATCAGTTACTAACTGCACATGTTGAGAGTTAAACATATTTTTCATAATAAGTCAGAAAGCTTTGATCAGTGGCAGAATTTCAAGTTTTGAAGACACTCACTTGAACTGGCAGAAGATGTCGGCATACTCAGCAGAGATGCTCGAAGCCTGGAGTACCGTCACCCTGAAGGTGAACTGGCTGCCGATCTTCAGGTTCTGGAGGCCTTTTTCCTGGCCGCCCTCCAGGGGGCAGTCCAGAGCACTCTTTAGGGCGCTGCCTGGCTCGGGCGTGGCTGTGCAGGAACAACACACAATACAATTGCAGGCAGGCACACACGTGTGTGCACACCGTTTTTTTTTCCAGGCCCAGTGGCTACGGTACCTGCACAGGTGTTGTTGTTGACCTCATCTGCGGACAGGTCCATCTGACCCTCCATCTGGCCCTCTCCTTCCACGATGCGCAGTTCCTCCTGAGAGGTGTGAGACTGGATCAGAGCACTGGACTCAGTCTGAAACTGCAACCAGAATAGACAAATTCAAATGACACAATACACAAATACATACAAATAAACCAACTTCACACTCTGTTTTGGTCAGTCTCAAGTGTCTATAATTTGACACAAAGGCTACAGTGCAGGAGCGTCGCACTGTAAAAATGGTTTCAGGTGAAATCACTGCCAAGTCCACATTTTCCATCCTTGAGAATAATCCGATTACAAGCCCATTCTGCTACTTATAAATCTGCCACAAAAGCATTTGACAGATCCTTCAAAAAATAAAGGCAAAATATTGGTTGGACCACCTTAAGGTACAGAATCCATTCACTGTAGTGATATTTTAATAAACTTATATCATATCATAAGATTTATTTCAGTCCAGAGTTGTGCTAATTCTTCAGCAGTTCTGATGGGAGCGTTTAATAAAGAATTAAGTCTTCTCCAGCACATCACAAAGATTCTAAATAAGTTTAAGGTCAGGACTCTGTGGTGCCCAATCCATCTGTGCAAATGATGTCTCATGTTCCCTGAACAATTCATTAACTATTACACCCATCCATGTACATTTACATTTACAGCATTTATCAGACGCCCTTATCCAGAGCGACTTACAATCAGTAGTGACAGGGACAGTCCCCCCCTGGAGCAACTTAGGGTTAAGTGTCTTGTTCAGGGACACAATGGTAGTAAGTAGTATTTGAACCTGGGTCTTCTGGTTCACAGGCGAGTGTGTTACCCACTAGGCTACAACCACCCAGTAATGGAAAAGTGTGTATATTCAGGCGTTCAGCTGACATAACTTCATTGCGACGTAATGTTGACAATACCAACTGAAGCAACCCCCCGATCCTAACACTGCATGCCCAGACTTGCACATTAGGGACCATGCATGATGGGTGTTTCATGCAAAGACTGATGACCCCATCGCTCTAGAACAGTGTGAGTCTTTATCCGTTTAGTCGATTATTTGTGCTTCCTAGCAACTTGACACCTTTTTACACATATTCTCACTAAAAAGGGGCTTTCATGTGACCACACCACATTTTTTGAATGGTGTATGTGGAAATGCAGAGCAGTGCGTTCAGCTCTCCATTTCTACCATTTGACGTCACCAAACGTCGAGTGGTCTCTGATTATTCTCCGACACACCACGCCACAGCACACAATGCACGCAGTGAAATGGGGTCTCTGCATTTAACCATCCCCTAAGGGCGCAGTGTTGGGGACAGTACTTTGCCGGTTCAGGATTTGAATCATCAATCCCCCTACTTATCGCATGCACTCTGCCATTTGAGCTAATTCCCCTATGCTGATGATGTATTGAGGTACTAAATCAGTACCAGCTAACTATACCAGTGTTTTGAAATAGCTGGTATTAATTGTATTAAGAAGCTATGCGAATATTTCAAAAGTGTTGTCCAAATCTAAAAAAAGTGTAAGATCTCTCATATTCAATACTCAAAAATATACGTTGATATATATCAACACAGCCAATGCTTTTTTCCCTATTGTAAAATTAAAGAGACCCTGTGTTAAAGATAAAACTCACTTGAATATAAAATATGAAAGATCATTACATGGGGTTACCATGAGTTATGCCCATGGTAATCTAAAGATGATATGGGAAAAAGACCTTCCCGAGGTTTTGGATGGAAAATTATGGGACGGGATTCTTTCCAACACAGAGGAAGCAAGAGGCAAATTTATTCAATCTAAAATTATTAATCATTAATCAAACAAGACTGCACAGAATAAACCTAGTTAAATATGACTTCTGTTGGGAAAGTCAAACTGAACAAGGCTTTATGAACAAGCCCTGGTGGAGAAATAGAACAGCCATTGTTCTTATGCCATACATGCCAAAGTTTTAATGCCTGTCTGAATGTTTTATTATTATGTTTATTGTATTATGTTTGTGTTTACTGTATTATGCTTGTATCCTTTTATTTATTTATTTATTTGATTTGGGTGTGAGTGTGTGTATATATATATATATATTCCCTTTAATTTTCCATTCTTTGAATTGCTGTTTTCCTGTTAACAACAACAACAAAAAAACATTTAGAAGGTCTTTACTGCATCAGTTAAATATTATCCACTGAAGTAATTAACTAATCAAAGGCTCTTTGCTCTATTTGGTCATTTAAATTCAGGTGGCGACTTAGTTTGGCAGACTTGAAAGTTAATTCTTGCACGTTTATATTTGTCAGGATTGACTACAGCTGTGCTTATCACCGGTGGCCAATCCTGACAGCGCTTAAATACCCTAGTTTTCCGCCCCTTCAGGAGGGATGGCATTTTCATGGACGTTAGCGCACGTATGTGAATGTGTTTTTGAGTTCTGGCAATTGCAACACGCCTGTGGGCTCGTTTATGTTCTTTCATTTAGTTAAACTGTTTTCAGCCACCAAGCTGCGTTTATGTTTGTTTATTGTTATAATAAAACCCCTTCCCAGCATGTCAGACCTTCCTTCCTTCCCCGTAGTCCGTAGTCGTGACAGAATGCCGTCCCTCTCGACAAAAGCGGCGAGGAAAAAAGCAGAGGAGAAGAAACGCCACGAAGGACACAGCCCAGCGCGACGAACGCGGACACCGGGGGGAGACACGCCGCCCGTTCTGGTAGAGCGATTTCTCCCCGATAAGCCGTGGTACGCGCCGCCGCGTGATGACGTCACCCCTGGGAAACTCCGCGAAACCCAGAAGCGACAACGTTGGCGGGTGAGTGGGCGGAGCGAAGACGTTGGCCTCGACAGCAACGAGGAAGTGACGTGGGCAGCGAGCGCAGAGGATGCGACCCCCACGATCTTCGCCATGTCGAGCCAGGAACTCTGCACTCTGCTGGCCAGGCTCCCCGTGGACTGGGACGACACAGACGATGACGAAAGCACGGGAGACGAGAGTTGGGCTCCGCCCATCGCGCCCGTCCACGATCGTCGCGAGGTCCGTGGGGACCCATGTCACTTCCAGGGGGGTGAGCGACGACCACAGCGGCGTTCCTCCAGCAAGGAGATGGGTAGGCTCCAGCCCGAATGGCCAGAGTACTGCCCATGGGAACTGATCGCGGCTTGGGTCCAGGATGTCCGCAGGGTGGACGACCCTCAGAGTCACAGGTGGCTGGTCGGTGCCGGGATGGCTCCACCCATTGCGTGCGTCCGAGATCGTTGCAACATCCGTGATGACCCACGTGACTTCCGGGGGTATGAGGAAGATGAGGGAGACACGGACGACGACGAAAGTGACGAAGACAGTGTGCTCGTCCCAGATAGTCACAAGGTCCGTGGAGACCCACGTCCCTCCCATCAGTGTGGGGACAGCTGGTGGAAGAGGGCGACGGGAGATCACCACCATCCTCACGTGTCTGTCCGGGTCAGCATGGGGCTGGGGCGCAGCCCTCTGGCAGCAGGGAGAGACAGACGGAAGAAGTTTTCCGGACTTCCTGCCGAGACTGAGGGCGGAGTTTGATCAGCCAGAGCCTGAGCCAGGGATCGAACTCTGCCCCTCCACCACGTCCAGCGCCAGTCAGGATCCGGAGCAAGAAGACCAGCATTGGTGGGCGACGAGAAGGTCGCTCCTCCTGAGATCCTGGCTGTGCCCCCTGAGGAGGTCCCGGAGAGCCCAGAGAGGGAGCCAGACGACCCTCTCTTCTGTCTGTCTCTATCTGTGTGTGTGTGCGTGGTATATGTGTCCGTATGTCGCCCCCACTTCCCCTCTTTGTGTCCACCAGATGGCGACCCAGCAGCGGAGCCGAACCCCGGGGAGGGAGTTCCTAACCTGACTGTACTGGTCCAAGACGAGGTGGACAAGCCCCAAGGTACCCCTAAGTCCAGCCGGGGGGGGTGCTCCCCCAATGAATTTTTTGGGGGGGTGCAGTTTGGGTTGGGGGCCCCTCCTGAGGGGAGGGTAGGTGGGGAAGCGATGGCGCTGGGTCCTCCGGTAGCCGATGAGGAGGGCGGGCCAGGCATGGGCCTGTGTCCCCTGGTAGAGCCCCCTGGTAGGCATGAGGACCCAGCTGGGACAGGCAGGAATAGGGCCTGCTTGTCCCAACGGACGCAGAAGGGGCTAGCCGGATGGTCTGGCAATGCCCCCCCTTGGCACCAGGGCCGTGCAGTGAGATGGGCTGCACGTGCCGAGAAGGCATCAGCCTGGGGTGCCTGGAACAGTCGCCGGAGGCTCCGGGACAATCTCCCTGCGCGGTGCAGGGGGTGACACAAGACGTGTCAGAGGGGACGTGTGGAGACAGGGCCCACACGTACCCAGATGGATCGGCCGTGATTATTGTGTGCAGGTACGAGGGTCCGGGGCAGCCATGCGGGACCACGCCGGGGAGCCAGGCCGAGGGACCGGGGCCGCCACGCCTGACCACGCCGGGGAGCCAGCCCGAGGGACCGGGGCCGACACGCCTGACCACGCCGGGGAGCCAGCCCGAGGGACCGGGGCCACCACGCCTGATCACGCCGGGGAGCCAGGCCGAGGGACCGGGGCCGACACGCCTGACCACGCCGGGGAGCCAGCCCTAGGGTCTGCATTCTGTCACGTCTACGGACTTACGGGGGAAGGAAGTGCAGAGGTCTGACATTCTGGGAAAGGTTTTTTATTATTAAATAAACACAAATAAAGAATGGCGCGGTGGCCGAAAACAATTTAACTTAAATGAAGAATGTAAACAAACCCGCAGGCGTGTGGCGATTGCCAGAACTCAAAAACACATTCACATACGTGCTCTATCGTCCACGAAAATGCCGTCCCTCCTGAAGGGGCGGAAAACTAGGGTGTTTAAGCGCTGTCAGGATTGGCCACCGGTGATAAGCACAGCTGTAGTCAATCCTGACAATATTCACCTGCTGGTTTTGATTGGTCGTTCTTACACTAAAACCCTACCTTCTAACTTCTCCTTTGAAATCCTGTAAAATAAAAAAGATACAACCAGCACCTTTTCAAACTGGTGGTCTTCAAAGGAGATCTTGGCGGTTCCTGACTGCCGAACTCCAGAACCATAATCAGGAGCCTCTTCATCAGCTGTAAGTGAAAAAGAAAGCACATCAGTGCAGTGCTACTCCATTAGCTACTTCAGTGAGTGAGTGTTCTAATTCACATTCAGCGTTCATCGGGTATAAAACAACTAGATCAGAAACCGAGGAACCAAAAGAAGATAGGGTTTCCTCACCTGAGATGGCCTGCACCGCCACTCTGAGGAAGCCCTTCACCTCCCCCTTCTCACTGACAATGGCCACACGGTGCACAAGGGGCACTGGGTACAACAGGTTGCTCAGATACACAAACGCTCTGTGGCAGAAAGAGAGAGTAAAGCAACAGAGAAATATTCAGGATCTTCTTTTCCACACCATGGAGTGGTTGTGAAAAGAGCCGCCCCTTAGGAAACAAACGTATATTGCTATATACTAGAATTTATATTGCAATATATTTATAAATATATTTCAATATATGAGAAACTTCCCTATATATTTGCAATTTAATTTATCAGTATATACAATAATATATTCATTGAGATTATAAATTGAGAAATATATTTTTGTTGCGTATGAGACTTACCGTCCCACCAGACGGAACCAGGGGAAACGGTCATAGAAGGGATCTCCACCAGACAGTGTGTGGTCACAGTCCTCCACCATGGTGCTCGGCAGCTCTGCTGCTCGGTCATACATCTCTCTCATCAGGTCCAGTCTCTGCCTGAAAATGGAGCACACAGTATATGTTTCATAACCTAATTAAAATAAATTAATAAATAAACATAAACACTTTCACACAAAGTCTGACCCCAGTCAATTAGTCTTATATTTTGAGAAGGGTAAAGGTACGGTGAAAAAGTACAAGTAAAGTGGTCAGGTGCATCCTGTTTCCCCTGATCCTCCTTGAGATGTTTCTGCAGCTTAATTGGAGTCCACTTGTGGAAAAAACACTTGATTTTACAAGTGGAAAGACATACACCATCTATATAAGGTCCCACAGTTGACAGTTCACAAACACAAACCAAGCATCAAGTCAAAGGAACTGTCTGTAGACCTCCGAGACAGGATTGTCTCATGGTACAAATCTGGGGAAGATTACTGAAAAAGTTCTGCTGCTTTCAGGGTCCCAATGAGTACAGTAGCCTCCATCATCCATAGGGGAAGAAGTTCTGTAACGCGAACCGGGACCAGAACGAGAGAGACGTGTAGGAGGAAACGAGAGACCTCAGTGCAGTGGGACGCAGGGAGGCAGGTAAGTTCCTCCACGTTAATCTGCGAACGGGGACGGCGCGAGCCGCAACACCACACTGATGTTGTCGTTCGCGTATTAAGACACGATACAGGGCAGGACAGGGCGACAGGAAGGAGTTCGAGGGTCAGGAGAACAGAGAGGACAGGTACGGTCTTACTGGGTTGCAGGTTTTCGGGGCCGAGTCGAATGGCGTGCGTCATTCAATGACTGAGCAATTTGCAGCTGCTCTCCAGCCTAATATATAGGAGTCACGTTACCTCGTTTCCGTGTTACTCCCGGTCACATGACGAAATCATGTGACAAGTTCAAAACCACCAGGACTCTTCCTACAGTGAGCGATCAGGGGACAAGGGGCTTAGTCAGGGAGGTGGCCAAGAACCCGATGGTCACTCTATCAGTGGAGAACATCTAGAAGGACAACCATCTTTGCAGCAATCCACTATTCAGGCCTGTATGGTCAGAGTGAGCAGACGGAAGTCAACCCTTGGTGAAAGGCACATTTCAGCCCACCTGGAGTTTGCCAAAAGCCACCTGAAGGACTCTCAGACCATGAGAAACAAAATTGTCACAAAAAATTAACTTTTTGAAGGGAATGCCAGGCGTCACGTTTGGAGGAAACCAGGCACCGCTCATCACCAGGCCAATTCCATCCCTACAGTGAAGCATGGTGGTGGCAGCGTCATGCTGTGGGGAAGTTTTCCAGCTGCAGGAACTGGGAGGATAGTCAGGATAGAGGGAAAGAGGACTGCCGCAATGTACAGAGACGTCCTGGAAGAAAACCTGCTCCAGAGCGCATTTGAAGTCAAGACTGGGGCGACGGTTCATCTTTCAACAGGACAACAGACCAAAGCATACAGCCAAGATATCAAGATACACAGCCAAGATATCAAGATAACACTTGTGGGACTTGTGAGCAATTTAGTATATTCATTAACAAACAAGAAAAAGAAATACATATAAAATGAATAGAAATGAATAAATAGGCACAACTAAAGCTTGTGTCAGCATCTCATAGGGGAAGCACATGGAAACCGGAAGTGATGCCATCTGGAAATGTAAGGAAGCACAAAACAGGCTGAAAATGGGGAAACTGGGCAGGGCGGATGGCACGGCAAAGCGCATCACCCCAGAAAAAAGAAAACAGAAGGCCCTTTTATAACGGCTGTCCGCAGCAGGAACAGAAGGGATCACTTAGTAATCACCAGGCATCCTGCAACACAGCACAAACACAGGACGAATGTGCACCAAAACACCGGGACGTAACACAGACGCTTCCCATCCAACCTGATGGAGCTTGAGAGGCGCTGCAAAGAGGAACGGGCCAAAACTGGCCAAGGATAGGTGTGCCAGTCTTGTGGCATCGTATTCAAAAAGTTGCATCACAAGGTCTTGAGCAAAGGCTGAGAATACTTATGTGCGTGTCATTTCTAATTTTTTTTATTTGTAATAAATTTGCCTTTTTTCCCTTTATCATTATGGAGAGTTGTGTGTAGAATTCTGATGAAAAAAATTTATTTAATTCATTTTGGAATAATGCTGTAACCAGACACGTAATTTCCAAGGGCATTAGGGGGTCATGACCTGGTAACGTACCCAACCCCCCAGTCGAATACTTGGTATTACCCAACCCACTTCCTCTATTAAACTATTTGGTGTATTTTTGTCACGGCTGCTAACTAAATGCTGGCTAACTGAACTGTGGGGACAGACATGAAAAGAGGCGTACAGACGTTGGTCGAGACCAACCATGTGCAAAAAGAAAAATGTCCTGACCGAAAGGAGGTAAATTCACATATTGTTAAGTTAGCTGGTGATTTGTTGACTAGTGTTGGTTAGTTAGTCGTTCGCTTGCCAGCCTAACCTCCTGTGAGGAAAAGCCAGAGCCTGGCAGTGATTAAAACCAATGTCAGTTTCACTGAATTTTAGTGGTACTCCGCTTAACGTATGGCTCACATTTATCAGATGCCCTTATCCAGAGCGACTTACAATGTGTGATTAACTACTGCATCATTGTGATATAAATGGTCTATTACACAGCTGCAACCACGTTAAGTAAATCACTGTGTATCGCAGTGTATTTCTAACACAATACGTAGCGAAAGTAGCCTGACTTTAACAAAAGTAAATGATTAAATACATACATAAATAAGATGAGTTTAACCATGTCACCATGTGGTATTTTGCTATCAAAGCTACGCCCTTTGGCTGTGTTATAAGAAAATGTGGAAAAAGTGATGCACTGTGAATGCTTTCTGGACGCACTGTACGTAACAGAGAGCGGTGTTTACCTGAGCTTCTCAAGGGTCCAGTAGTGTGTTGCACCATTTTTCTGGTCCTGTACCTCAACAGCTACGATGGTGCGTGGGAAAGGTCTCTTCTCACGATCTTTCACCATGCTGGGTGGCAGCAGGTCAGGAGGAAGTGGAGAGTACAGCGTGTCGGTCAGAAGGACGAACTGGAACTGAACCTGTGACAGATTTATGTAAATACACAAATGTATTCTTCACAAAGTAACACATGTATCTAAACACAAAATGCAATCATGAATGTATCATTTATAAATTCTGATTACAGTGAATACAGTGATAATTACAGTGAAAACAAAAAAATATAAAAAAAAAATAAATAAAAAAATAACTAAATGTAACTAAACTGGATTCTGAAAGGAGAAGATTTTGGATTTCCAGCTTACCTTCTTCTTCAGCTCCACGCTGATGGCATTGGCCTCTTTGAGGAATACAGCGTTCCCCCACAGCAGGTCCCTCAGAGAGGTGAACTGGTAAAACCTCCACTTCCGAAAAGCCCACATGCCCAGGTCAGTTTCTCGCTTAGTCCATTGTACTGTAACACGTCAGATAAAAGGGTACGATCTAGTAAACCCTTGCACCACTGTGCAGCCCCTTGGCAGATTTGAAACTTCTAACATGCCTCATTTACCTCATTTATCATTACACAGGAGTAGGAGCAGCAATTACGTTAGGACTATCCTGAGACTCATGGCTTTCACACTACAGAACTGCTGTCCTAAAAGGCCATTGGACCTTTAATATTTGCATTTGGTTCAAATCCCGCTTACTACCATTGTGTCCATGAGCAAGACACTTAACCCTAAATTGCTCCAGGGGGGACTGTCCCAGTATCTACTGATAGTAAGACGCTCTGGATACGGGCATCTGGTAAATGCTATAAATGTAAATGCAAATGCATTAGTAAAGCACCAGAAATTAGCTTTCTGACCTTCCTCTTCCTCTATGGTTTTGGGATAGTAGTGTGAGTCCACTTTATCCTGAAGGGCCTTCAGCCTGAGCTCAAAGTCCTGCAGCAGAAGCACCCAATTCAGACTCAGTTGAAACCATCTATAACTAAAAATGCTAGACCAAAAAGAAAGTCTTGCAAACTGACCCGCTGCAGATCATCCAGGAGACTGCTAGCCACTTCTTTTTCTTTTCTGTACTGGTCTTCCAGATCCTGCAATCTGAAAACATATCAATATATATGAAATATTAACAGTTAAAAATATAAAAATATACACTGATTAAAATGTTCCTGCTTGCTGGATTTATATGTGGGGGCTGTACATTTACACTAGTGTGACACGAGTAAAGTGGCCCCTCGCCTGTGCCCTGGTATAAAGTAACCACTGTCTTTATGACTGTGCAATGACAATTTGCTAATCTAAAAGTTATTTACAATCACATACAAAGGTATATCATTTACATTTACTCATGCATTTTTGTTCATGATTTTTGTACATAAAACAATTTCTATTTAAATAAACCTGTTTACAGGCTTATATTATTAATTTTGCAGTAATAGAGTTTGATATAGGGAACCACATGATCAATTGCATGTGTGCACTCGCCTATGAACCAGAAGACCCGGGTTCGAATCCCACTTACTACCATTGTGTCCCTGAGCAAGACACTTAACCCTAAATTGATTGTAAGCGATTGTAAGTCGCTCTGGATAAGGGCGTCTGATAAATGCTGTAAATGCATTAGAGCTTGCATATCCAAAATTCATTTGTAATTTGTAATTTTGTCAGTTGGTTGATATTGTAGTGTTGCATTAGTCAACTCAATACATGCATACTTACAGCTTCTTGTCAGACTCACCCTGGTCATCACCTATATCATTTCTATTGCAAAGAGTGGTGTGAGTTGATGGTTTTTGGAGCCCCAGCCTGGCAGCAGAACATGGCAACCGTATATGTGGTAGTTTAATAAGTGGTACCTCTGATCCATTTCCTGCTTCATATCGATGCCCTGTTTCTCCAGTAGCTCCCTTTGGGCAAAAGCCCAGTCTACTGGCTCAGCAGGAGTCTCAGCGCATGGTGTCCGCTCCCTTTCCTGGCGTGCTTGTTCTGGGTCATTAAACCGGAATACGTGGCTTTTCCCCATGATAATACGGTTTCCTGGGTCACAAGAGCCGGTCATAATTAACATTTTATATTACATTTGGTAAATCATTATTTGGCTTGAATTGATGTTTTATATATATATAAAACCAGCATGCATTTTGGTGACTGATAACCACCTGAGCGGAGCACGGTGGGTGCTGTCACCCTTTTCCCATTGACATAAGTTTCAGCTCCATCACAGGGCTCCAGGACCACCACCCCCTCACCAGACATGCCAATAGTGCTGGTGAAACAGCAGTGTTCCTCCTTTATGAAGTGACCACTGAGCACAATGTCCTGTCGAGTGCGAGCATCCTTACGTCCAACCCTGCGAAAGAGACACAATCAGAGAATGTGTGAGATCTCAAAAAGAAGCACAAACATGCTACAGTTATTGTTCAATGTGCTCTATTACATGGCCATTATAAAATTAAGAGTTGTGGTCTCCCTTTGGCTGCTCCCCTAAGGGGGTCGCTGCAGTAGATCATCTGGTCAACTGATTTGGCAAAAGTTTCATGCCGGATTGCCTCCAGATGCAACCCTCCCCCTTTACCCAGGCTTGGGACCAAGAAATGCACAGTAACGTTTCCCCAGTTAGGTTCCACATGGCAGTGGTTGGCTTAGCATGTAAGGAAGCGGCCCGTAATCGGAAGGTTGCTGGTTCGAATCCCGAATCACCAAGGTGCCACTGAGGTGCCACTGGGCAAAGCACAGTCCCCACACACTGCTCCCCGGGCGCCTGTCATGGTTGCCCACTGCTCACCAAGGGTGATGGTTAAAAGCAGAGGACACATTTCATTGTGTCACTGTAGGCTGTGATTGCTGTGCTTCACAATGACAATCACTTCACTTTCACTTATAAAATAAAGAGTAGAGGCTCTATAAGACAAATTAAGGAAACATAATGGCTAAATTGGCCATACATTTTTTATTTTTTTTTATGAGGTCACTGTCAATTTGTAATACAAGCAGCAATGAAGCAG